>NC_133507.1:20238189-20539827 GCF_049354715.1 Callithrix jacchus | reverse complement strand
TTCAGGAGGATTAAACTATTAACATTTGGAGAAGCTGGGTCATCGGTATATAGAACTCTCTGAACTATCGTTGCAATTGTCTGGTAAATCTGAAATTGATTTTTTTTTAAAAAGGTTTGAAAGCAAACAGTAAGTCTTAGCTCTGTAACTGATGAGAAATAAAATAGATTTTTTTTCAGCTAACACACTAGATTGTATTATGAGAAAGTCAGAGGATGGCTAGCTTAACTAACTTATACTTTAAAATTGACAGAGTATAAAGGGTTAATTGCCAGTTTTCAAGAACCCATCATTATTCATGAGCCATTTAACAGGAAGAAATAAAGAATGAGCTATCCATCTTGTGAGAATGAAATAATAGTGAACATAGGAACATGAATATTTCTTCTAGAACCAGAAAGTAACACTCTTCAATAATTCTTATATCAGTTTACTCCAAAAATGTACAAATCTAGAGAACTTAAAATAATAGGATTTGTTTCTTGTAAGTTAAGTGAATAATTGACTGCTCTGAAAACAAAAAACTGGGGTGTGTTGTAACTTGCATATGTTGACGAATAAGTTACATTATTTTTGGAATCAATGTGTCCCATTCAACCAGGAAACACAATGGTTAAAGTTATTTTAACCTTCAGATGAAATGACTCATTCCACATGGATTGCTGGGCCCCATTTCTTTTTTTTTTTTTTTTTTTTGAGACGAAGTTTCGCTCTTGTTACCCAGGCTGAAGTGCAATGGCGCGATCTCGGCTCACCGCAACCTCCGCCTCCTGGGTTCAGGCAATTCTCCTGCCTCAGCCTCCTGAGTAGCTGGGATTACAGGCACGCGCCACCATGCCCAGCTAATTTTCTGTATTTTTAGTAGAGACGGTGTTTCACCACGTTGACCAGGATGGTCTCGATCTCTTGACCTCGTGATCCACCCGCCTCGGCCTCCCAAAGTGCTGGGATTACAGGTGTGAGCCACCGCACCCAGCCCTGGGCCCCATTTCTTGTTGAGAGAAGGTTTTTCTTGTCTCTCTGGCACCCGTCAGGATGTGCTATTAGGTTGGTGCAAAGGTAACTGTGGTTTTTGTGTTGCTGAAATTTGCCAGTTGATATTGGAATACATTCTTAAATAAATGTGGTTACATCATAAGTCATTTTAATGGGCATTTCTCACTTTATCTTTTTTTTGCTAATGACATATTAATTGATATTTTATATTTATTTTAGACTATGGAAATAATGTTAGGCAACAAGCAAATTTGAGAGATTTTCTTATTCGAGTTCAAAATAGGTCATAAAGCAGTGGAGACAACTCATAGCATCGACAACACATTTTGTCCAGGAGCTGCTAATGAACGTACAGTGCAGCGATGGTTCAAGACGCTTTGCACAGGAGATGAGAGCCTTGAAGATGGGGAGGTAACAGCTGGCCAGCAGCAGTTCACAAGGACCAACTGCGAGTAATCATCAAAGCTGACCCTCTTACAGCTACATGAGAAGTTGCCGAAGAAATCAGTGTTGACCATTCTATGGTCATTTGGCATTTGAAGCAAACTGAAAAGGTGAAAACGCTTCCTAGGGGGACATCTCATGAGCTGAGCAAAAATAAAGAAGTTGGCATTTTGAAGTGTTCTCTTATTCTACACAACAAAGAACCATTTCCTGATTGGATTGTGACATGTAAAAAAAAAAAAAAGTGGATTTAATACAATCCTTGACAATGATCAGCTCAGTGGTTGGACAGAGAAGAAGCTCCAAAGCACTCCCAAAGTCAAACTTGCATCAAACACAGGTCCTGGTCCCTGTTAGGTGGTCTGCTGCCACTCTGATCCACTACAGCTTGTACATCTGAGAAGTATGCTCAGCCAATAGATGAGACGCACTGAAAACCGCGATGCCTAGAGCAGGCACCGGTCAACAGACAGGGCCCAATTCTTCTCCATGGGAATGCCCAACAATACATCACACCACCCATGCTTCGAAACTTGAATTAACTGGGCTACCAAGTTTTGCCTCATCCAGCATAACCACCGACCTCTTGCCAACAACTACCACTTCTTCAAGCAGCTCAGCAACTTTTTTGCAGGAAAACGCTTCCACAACCAGCAGCGTGCAGAAAATGCTTTCCAAGACTTTGTCCAGTCCGGAAGCACAGATTTTTATGTTACAGGAATAAACTTCTTTCTCTTTGGCAAAGGCATGTTGGTTGTAATAGTTCCTATTTCGATGAATAAAACTGTGTTTCCGCCTAGTTACCAAGAATGAAAACTCACAGTCCAAAAGTGCAATCACTTTTGCAACAACCTAATACCTCCCAGTCCTGCAGCATTTCTCCATCCCAGGTCCTGGGACTTTCAAAAGAGGAAACTAGACATCTGTGCCACCTGCCCAGGAGGTGACTGATTTTCAGCTCTTGTTGCTGTCATTGTCAACTAATGCCCTTCTTGAAACAGATAATCCTACCACTGTGGTTCTATTCTTATTCCCTGGTTAAAAAACTAAGTCAGTGGTTTTCCGCCAGCAGCATCACCATCACCTGGAAGCTTCTTCCAGATACAAATTCCTGAGCCCCACGCCAAGACCTACTGAGTCAGAAACCACCTGGTAGAGCGCAGCCACCTGTTTCATCAAGGCCCCCGGGTACTTCTGATGCATGCCATGCTACAGTCAAAGAACCACTGACCTCTGGTGACCTGGACACAGGCACACACAAAACACTAAGGACCCAGAAGTTGGGCCTGAAACAAAGGCCTTCAGTGGCCAGGGCTTTCCCTGCACTGCTGGCCTGCCACGGTATTCTCTGGCTACGAAGATAAAAGAGAAAACTGGTCTCTCCTTCAAAATCAAGTTTAACTACGGTAGCTCTACATCATGGTAGGTTACTCTTGCCATTATGGTTCTTTTGCTACCCACTCACACACAAATACACACATGCAGAATAATTTCCCCAAAAAAATACCATGCAGCCAAGATCAAGGGATCCATAGAGTTTGTTGCTGTTGTTGTTTTGAGACAGGTCCCAGTTTGTCAGGCAGGCTGGAGTACAGATTTACAATCACAGCTCACTGTAGCCTCAACCTCCTGGGCTCAGGTGATCCTCCCATCTCAGCCTCCTGAGTAGCCTGGACTATAAGTGCACACCACCACACCCAGCTCTCTTTTTTTGTAGAGACAGGTTTTACTGTTCAAGGTCAGTCTGCCCTTGAACTCCTAGGCTCAAGTGGCTCTCATGCCTCGGCCTCCCAGAGTGTAGGGATTACAGTTGTAACCTGGCCAATTCCGTCTTATTTTTGTTGCTTTTTTGTTTTTCATTTTTAAAGATGGGCTGTGCCTAGAACTCCCCTCTCTCTCAACTTCATCATCCCAAGAATAGATTCAGTAACCCAATTTGAACCCCAAGGTCCATCCTGAATTTCTCTTCAGACAAATGACTCCCAGGCTGAAAATTCTCTGAATTTCTCTGAAAACGTATATTCAATTTTTAACTATTTTTTCTTACAACTTAGAAAAATGTCAGTAAGGAAATTGGCACTGATTTCTGGCCACTACAATGTTACTATCTGGTGTTGTTTGAAAAGTAGCAACATGGAAGCAGCTTTCTGATTTTATCCTGAAATTCTGAAATTAGACCACAACCCATCTCACCAAGCCAGATGGGCCACATATGACCTGTGGGCTCACCCCTCATCGCTCATCATCACTCTGAAGTAAAGGCAGAGCAATTTACCACCACAGGTGGCCTCTGCTTTTCATGGCAAAAAGCTATGGGACCCTCTGACACTCTAGGTAAACTGAGGTCACTAAAGCACCCATCTAGGGGGCAGTGCTTTCAGGAGCTTTCCTGGCGAACAGCACATGTCGCATTATAATTTGAATGAATAATTTTGTGAGCCACAGGCCCCAGCCCTCTCCTGTTTGAGGTCAGACGAATATAATAACACCCTGCACGGTCCAGCACGTTAATGCTGAGCACATCCCTGTGCGAAGTGCAGCCCATGGAACCATGAGTCAGAAAGTCTGGGTTCAACACCTATGTCTCTACCTGTGTTCTATTCCTCAAATCACTCAACCTGTCTCACTCTGCTTCCTCATTCAGTGAGAGTGGTGATGCCTCCGTGGCTGGGCCATGGTAAGGACAAAAGAACGATGGGGAAGGATGTCTTGGTGAGTCATGAGGTACTGCATATATGGAAGAATCTATCATTACTCCTCAATAGGAAAGAGCAAGCTGTTTATACTATCTTGAATGGGCACGGTCAGAGGCTCTAAGCTCCATATTGTTCACATCCATTAAAGACCCTCTTGTGATTTGGCCACCTAGTGATATAGGAGTTAAGAAGGAATTTCTTAGGCAGATAGCAAGAGCATGGGAGTCCTAGGTAAGGCTTTTCTTTGTAATGAAGTGCAGCCCCAAATCATTTTCTAACAAAGAGAAGCCTTCAAGGGGTAAATGCTGGCAGGAACTGAGGGCTAGACACTTTCAAAATGGCAGCTCCATCTTCACTTCTCTGCCAGCCATGTGTACTGTAAAGGAGCAGACAAGATGGCCCCATCAACTGGAAAGCCATCTGCATAAGATTAGGGTGGGCAACCAGCCTTCCTGACTATGTGGACATCACACTTGATCTAAACAATCTGTGAGCCCTATGTAAATCAAACAGTGCCTTCTCCAGCCTGCATCTAAAATCTGAAGCAGTTCACCACCTCCCCACTTTCGAATCTCTCTCTCTCCCTCTCCCTGTCTCTCTCTCCTCTCTGTCTCAAGGAGCTGCTTTCCTCTCTCCTTTCTTCTGTTAAATGTTCCACTCCTTAACCCACCTACATATGTCTGTGTCCTGAGTTATTTCTCGGTAGTGACGATGAATCCCAGGGTATATAACCCAGAGAACATAGCCGCTTCCCTGGGAGGCTGCTGCTCTTATGTGGAAGGTCAATGTTCAAATTGTTTGAGTGATGCTTGTTCCCAAATTGCTTGCCATCTCCTCTCTCATTTCAGTCTCTTAGCTGAGAGCACATTTACTTTCACTTCACCTGCAGCCCAAGGCTCCAGCAGTGTCCCCTGCATTGGCCATTCACTGGAGGATTGCCACCTGGAAGATGGCAGGACAATGATGATCCCACTGCCTCTCCCTGCTGCTCTGCCCTTCCCAAAACTGTCCTTAGGTCTCCAGAACCTCAGAGAACAGAAGAGAGGATTCAACACTTAGAATTATCCTCTCTAATCTCCACCTGTTCATTAAATCCCTCTCCGCCTCCTAGGACACTGACTCAGCTTCTCTGGGCTTCAGGTTTCAAAACTGATGAGAGATAATGTCACCAGTGAACATTCTCAGGACTTTGTGAAGTTGAACTTTTAAAATGTAGAGCATGTAAGATAACAAGGGCCTGAGGAGGGCTGCAGGAATCTGGCCGGTGTAATTTGTACATGCCAAATTGAAACTCACTTCTTATTTTATTTGTACAGCAAAACACTACATGTTTTCAGTCTCAAATCAAAATCTTAACATCTCTTCCTGAAAGTTCTAGACAGAGAAATCAGACAAAAGAAAGAAAGAGCATTCAAATATTGGAAAAGGAGTTAAACGATCTCTGCCAATGGTCTGATTTTATGCCTAGAAAACCCTGGTGACTCCTCCAAATGACTCCTAGATTTGAGAAATGAATTCAGCAAAGTCTCAAGTCACAAAATCAATGTACACCAATCAGTAGCACTGCTATACACCAACGACCAAGCTGAGAATCAAATCAAGAATTCAATACCTTTTACAATAGCTACAAGAAAATAAAATTCCTGAGAATATACTTAAGCAAGTAGGTGAAAGAATTATGAAATACTGCTGAGAGAAGTAACAGATGACACAAACAAATGGAAATGTGTCCCATGCTCATGGACTAAAAGAATCAGTACCATGAAAATGACCATACTTCCCCAAAAAAATCTACAGGTTCAGTGCAATTCCTATCAAAATACCAATGTCAATTTTCATAGAATTAGAAAAATCAATCATAAAATTCATATGAAACCAAAAAGAGCCCAAATAGCCAAAGCAATCCTAAGCAAAAAGAACAAATCTGGAAGCATCATATTAGCTGACTTCAAATTATATTATAAGGCTATAGTAACCAAAACAGTATGGTACTGGTATAAAGGTAGATACATAAACTATGGAATACTACTCAGCCATAAAAAGAATGAAATAATGTCTTTTGCAACAATTAGGATGGAACTGGAGGCCATTATTCTTTTTTTGACATTAAAAAAATGTATTAATCCATGAAATAACAAACTTATTGCATATAAACACACAATTGTTTTCATGAAAAATAACCATACTTTTTGACCAAGTGTTTACAATTACCTATTACTTACCCATGTAACTTTCCTTGACTAAATTTTAATCAGATCTCTCTCCTCCCCATGAGCCCCTATACTTTTGCTTGCCTCTAAGTTTGAGCAAGCCCTAAAGCACAAAGGTGTAAAACATCCTCCCTTAAAAGCTCTTTCTGAGAACTGGCTAATCACAAGAGAAACATCTCTTGTGGAAGTACCTGATTTTGTCACTTGTTCACCCTCCTGCTTGCTCTCCCCTACCACATAGTCCCTGCCATCTCTGCTTACTCTTCCCTATATACAAGAAAACTTTTTCTGGCTGGGCACAGTGGCTCAAGCCTGTAATCCCAGCACTTTGGGAGGCCGAGGCGGGTGGATCACGAGATCAAGAGATCGAGACCATCCAGGTCAACATGGTGAAACCCCGTCTCTACTCAAAATACAAAAAATTAGCTGGGCATGGTGGTGCATGCCTGTAATCCCAGCTACTCAGGAGGCTGAGGCAAGAGAATTGCCTGAACCCAGGAGGCAGAGGTTGCGGTGAGCCGAGATCACGCCATTGCACTCCAGCCTGGGTAACAAGAGCGAAACTCCATCTCAAAAAAAAAAAAAAAAAAAAAAACTTTTTCTGTTTCATTTTAAGACAGTTGCCCATCCTTAGGTCAAATCTTTCTGCTTATTGCAATTATCTTTCCAAATAAAGTCTCTCCTTACCTAAGTCTGGTGTTTCTATTTGTTTTTGTTTTTGTTTTTTTGATTTATTTTACTTGAAGTTCTGGGACACAAATGCAGTACATGTAAATTTGTTACACAGTGGAGACCATTATCCTAAGTGAATTAACCCAGGAATGGAAAACCAAATACCCTATATTCTCACAAGTGGGAGCTAAGCCATGGGTATGCAAAGGCACACAGAGTGGTATAATGGACATTGGAGACTCAGAAGTGGGAAGGATGGGAGGGAGGTGAGGAATGAAAAAACATCTGTTGAGTGTAATGAACACTGCTCAGGTGATGAGGAAACTAAAATCCCAGATTTCACCACTGAACAGTTCACCCACACAACCAAATATCACCTGTCCCTCTAAAGTTAATGAAATATAAAATTTAAAAGATTAAACATTTCTTCCTTTATAATGTTCTCACAGCATTTGATCATAGGATAGACGAGACCATAATTATTTGAACAGTTATGAAAATGAGATATTTATTTGAATATTTGTAAGGAACAATGAGGTTATATTTATGTGAATATTTCAACATTATTTGGGCAGTATCTCGGCGTAGCTGCTTGGGATTCAAAGATGAATGAGAAACATTCCCCACATATGAGGAATCGACCAGATGATGGTGGAAACAGGTTGTTACGAACTGAGTATTTGTGACTCCTCCCAAAATTCACGTGTTGTAGCCCTAACCCCCAAAGTGATGGTATTTCAATGTGGGGTCTTTGGGAGGTGATTAGGTTGAGATGACGTCATGAGAGTGGAGCCCGCATGGTGGGATTAGTGTCCTTATAACAAGAGGAAGAGACCAAAGCTCTCTCCCTCCCATACCGTGTGAGCACATGCCAAGGAGGTGGTGCTCTGCAAGCCAGGAAGCGGGCCCTAACCACGAGCCCAACTCCACGAGCACCTCGGTCTTGGACTTCCAGCCTCCACAACTGTGAGAAAATCAAGTGTCTGTTGCTTAAGCTGCCCAGTCTGTGTTTTGTTATAGCCTAAGCACGCTTAACATGCAGTTACATAAAACTTAGAGTATTGCTGCATCTGGGTGGACATATCTATACCTCAAATATATGCAGATTATCAGATATATATGTATATATATATGTGTGTATATATGTATGTGTATATATATATATATGGAAAACGGGGTAAGGAAAAACTTTCTTCCTCAGGGGCAGTCACAAGTAGCTTCATCAAGGAGGTAATATTTAAACTAAGACTTGAATTCATTGATTTATCTGACTATTTATTACATATTCATTGAATGTTGACTATGCACGTGGTACTGTTCTGAGTAGTAAGATTATAGCATTAAACATATACATTAAAAACTTTGTTCTTACACAGTTCACTTCTAGGGGAGATCAAGTCACAAGGCAATCAATTATGCAAGGAATGAGATGCTTCAGTCACCTGGAGCGTGAGGTGCTGAGAGGAATGGTAAGAAACAAGGCATTGTTTCAATGGTAATGAAGAACTAGATTGCGATGGGCCTTCTGTCAGGATCTTAGGATGTATTTTCTTGACTACAAATATGCAAAGGTTGGATTTGCTGGATGGTGTTTAGGTTTATCATGCTGGAGATACAGCTGCAAGACCTCTTTTCATATTGAAATTCCTCTGGGAAAAGTAATTTGCATTTGCAAGTCTGCAACTGTCTGCCAACCCCTGTTCTTTACCAAAATGTTTGTTATAAATGTCACAGTTGTGGAGTTTATTAGGGGTGGAACCCTCACCGAAAAGCAGGATAAACTGTGCTGTGCACAGTTCGTTTAGGACCAGGTAAGCTGAGCTGCATGCTGCTTGTTATGCCACCAGACTGTGAGCCTAAGAGCAGAGACTAAATTGATCATCGAATTCTAGCCATGAAGCCTGATGGCTGGCACATAATAGTTGACCAACAATTAGCATAAAATACCATATTAGGGAGTTTACCATTTCCATTGCATGTGATAATTATTCCATTTCAATACAGCTGTTTAATTTGATTAATTTTAAATACACTGTATACCAGCAATGCTCTATAAATCACTTTAGGCAACCACTCTACTTTCAAGCACAGTATGAAAAAAAAAAAAATACTTCTGATCCCTAGAGTATTAATCTCACCCATGCCTTCTGTCTCCTGCTTACACAGAAATCTGACCATTAAGGCTACAGGGCTTCCAGTGGGAGAGTTTATGCCAAAAACTAAGACTTTACAATCCAACAAGAGATAAAGCTTAATCTCAAATGAAACTAAAAAACTGTACAAACGAAAATACACTTTTAAAAAGCAGCCTGAATTACACGTAGAACAAAGGCCGGTGCAGCCCAGTCTTGGGCTGCAGTCACTCTCGCAGACCAGCCACGAACAATAATGAGAACACGGCCAGACATGTCTTCCATCTTCAGATGAATCTGAAAGGGGATGCAATGAAGAGCCACTGCACTGCCTCTCAGTATTCTCTTCCCCTTGCCTCTTCCTCCCCATCTATGTCTCCTGGCTCAGTGACCCACCCCTTTTCCCAAGATCCCCCCAAATCCCTCCCAGCCCACCAGTGCCTTGTTTTTCCTCTTGAAGCTTTCTCCCCATCTTTATTGCTTTTCCCCACAGATTTCTGTTCTTTCCAAAGCAACGCTCTCCCTGACATTTCCAGTTTTGTCTTTATTTTCCCATTTCTCCAACTACTGCAGCCAGAGACCAGAGTCCAGACATCAGGCTTTGAGGCCCAACAACTAAGTCGGCAGCTGCAGAGGGCCCCAGGCTTCAGGCCCAAGCAGGATTCTCTTCATTGTGCAGAGGAAAAACAAAGATAACAAACCCTTGTCATTAAAAAAAAAAAAAATTTCTTTTAGCCCTATCACCTATGCAGAGTTGTTTTACTTGCTGAAACTATTCCAACATCTATTGGAAAAAAAATTTTTTGATCGTTTAAAAAATATTGTCACTCCTTAAAAGATGATCTCCGTGTAAGGCATAACTGTAATGAAATCCAGAAACCAAAAGTGATGTGAGGCCAAATAAACATAGAGGCAGGGGAAATTCTAAGTCAAGAACAGGGAAGCTATGAAAAGAAAAGGTGGTTGAAAACAAGGTCTAGAGGTCAGGGAGGCCCAGGATCAAATCCTGAATCCAGAACTTAACGTGGGCGGGATTGGGGATTGTCATTCAATAGTTCCAAAGCTCCGTTTCTTTGCTGTAAAAATAATAGACCAATCTTAAACTGTTAAAGTCGTGAAAGAGAAAGTGGTCAGCAAAGAGCTCTGTCCAAACTGAGTGTTCCTTGTGTTGGTTTTTATCATGATCACGTGTATTACAGTCAAACCTCAACTCTAGGCCTGTTTATTTCCAGAACATCAGGTTTTGTGTGGATTAACATTACAGAGTGTTTCCTACTTTTTTGTGTGACCTTCAATTCTTATTACAAAGTTCCTGATTTGCCCTCATTGTTTTATGCTTAGATATAATAGATTATTCTACATGTGTACTTGGAGTTTTCTATAAGCCTTAAGACAACTTAGAGAATTTCAGGTTGCCATCTGGTGGAATATCACGTATGAGGTTACTGTCATATGAGCACATACATCACACACACACACACACACACACACACACACACTTAAATACATATATGCGTATATGTGTGGGGGTGTATTTTTTTAAGCCTTAGATTGCATTATTATTTTAAGTCACCAGGTTCCAGTCAGTTCTCTGACAGTGTTATCAGGACAGACAGGCTGAGCTAAGTCCTTTCTAAGGGTGTGCTGGATGATTTCATATATATTTTTCTATTTATGAAACCCTAGTGAAATAATAAGCTACACTCCAGGCAGCCTGAGAAAGTCTTACGAAATTGTTATGATTTGTTTGTGAGATAAAGGACAAATTCCACAGTAATCTTCACTGAATTTTAATAAGGGTGAAAGGAAGACTTAATTAAGGAGTTCTTTGTGGCTTTTTTTAAACACACACACACACACACACACACACAGAACCTCTGCAAGCACTTCCCCAAGGTGTCTTATCGCTATAGTACAGACACAGTTGCATCTTTATCATGTGCAGCAGGGGCTGAGGCACAGAAACACATAAAAATAATGGCAATGCGTTTATTTTAAGGACAGCACTGTCTGCTTTTCTTTCAGGCATCTCACTTCTGTGCCTGGCTGTGAGTTGCTGTGTTGAAGCACGGCTCCTATCTCACCAGCTTTCTGAGAATCATGGCCATCGCACTTTAATTCTTGTTTTTTTTTCCTCTTTCCGTAATTCTGAAAGGCCACCGCACTTTAAAGTGTAGCGCTGTTTCTAGGGGATACATTTTTCTAAGCGGGGTTAGGGTGGGGTTGTAGGATAACAGATTTTTGTTTTAAAAATTCAAATGGGGCCTAGGATTATTTAAGAGAGTTTAACTCTGTTGAGACTTCTTCAGCCACTTACCCATTGCTTGCAACCAGTTTAAAATGAATGTTCAATGACAAGAACTTGGTGTTAAAAAATTAGGGCACATTCATAGGAAGGGATGTTTGCTGTGCAATTCTGAAAAGTGATCTTGGAGAATAATGTTTATTACCATGCAAATAGGTCCACTGAGTGAAAAGGAAAGAAAAATAACAACACAAAGCCACATGAACATGATCTAATGTTGCTTAAAACACAAACCAACAGAAGCGATGCTGAAATTTTCACTTTCTTCTTATCTATCTATTCTTTATTATCTATAATGAACAGGCATTAATTTTGCAATTATTACCAAAAAAATCTTGAAATTGTAAGCTATGGGTGTGGTTTTGGTTGTGGAGAAGATGGATTAAAGACACTCCACCCTGTCTCTCTCACGGAATGCACCTATAATGCTTGGACAGAATGCAAGAAAGAGCTACCTGAGGACTGTAGTACATGGATGGTAACGGGTGGATGGGGGGACAGACTCTGAAGTCTTCCTGAACCAGTGGTGAGTTTTTCATTTTTTCCCTTCAGTATCATCCGTCCCGAAATCAAAGGCACCCTGAAGCCCACAAATGCACACCAGGTGTGAACAGAAAGACCACTGGAGAAGACTTCTCTCACCCTTGTCTCCCACAGCAATGCCCAATCAACACTCCAATGACACTGGCAGCAGCACTGAAAGCAATGACAGTAGGCAAACACCTGAAACTCTGAGGAAAGGGAACTCTTCTCCCTGACGGAAAGAACTGTGGTCCTTTGAATTTTCAGTGCATGCACATTGCTACATACGTTTTGTCTTTTTCTCCTCCTACCACTTGGTCCTGGACATAGGCACAGTTGCAGTCAGTTTGCACAATGTTGGGAAAAATAGAACTTTAGATCTCTAGTTAGAGAACTGGGAAGAGAGGACCCAGGGAACAGGAGTGCATTAATGGAGTCACAGAGAGGAAAGGGATCAAAAAGGTGACCCCCATCCCCATAAAGTTGTGTATGAAGTCCCGAGTGCCCCTCCTACCTGTGCATTTGTAAATCTGAACCTTATCAGCATACCACAGGCTTTGAGAATTGAGCTATGGGGCCACAGACTAGCCACTGAGACTGGTCTCAGCAGCAGTGAAAATACTTTCAAAATGGGATTATGCCAGCCTCAGAGAAGGCTGCTTAGAATTTGCAGAGCAAATGTAATCAGGGTGACTGCATACCAAAACAACAGCGACAACAAGAATTACAAAGTTTACATTCGCTTTAGTATCTAAGTAAGACCCAGAGTCTCATAATGTGCAGAATATAATCAAAAATTAATTGGCACACAAATAATCAGGAAGATCTCAAGTCACAATAAAAAATATAATTAACGGCCGGGCCCGGTGGCTCAAGCCTGTAATCCCAGCACTCTGGGAGGCCGAGGCAGGTGGATCACGAGGTCAAGAGATGGAGACTACCCTGGTCAACATGGTGAAACCCCATCTCTACTAAAAATATAAAAATTAGCTGGGCATGGTGGCGCGTGCCTGTAATCCCAGCTACTCAGGAGGCTGAGGCAGGAGAATTGCCTGAACCCAGGAGGCGGAGGTTGCGGTGAGCCGAGATCGCGCCATTGTACTCCAGCCTGAGTAACAAGAGCGAAACACCATCTCAAAAAAAAAAAAAAATATATATATATATATATATATATATAATTAACAGGAGCCAACTCTAACGCTACATAAAAGTTAGAATTAACAGACTTCAAAACAGCTATTATAACCATGCTTCCCAAATTAGATGCTCTAAACATACCAAATAATAGATTTTAAATGTCAGAGTGGTGAAAAATAAACCCAAATAGACACAGGTACTATCTCTAAGAAACCCTCTTTATATAGGTAGGCTAAAAGTGAAAGGAAGCACTAAGATATACCATGTGTGCATTTATCAAAAGAAAACCAGAGTACCTACATTAATATCAGATAAAGCAGATTTCAGAACAAGGAAAAATACCAGGAATAAAGAGAACATAACATAATGGTAAAAGAGTCAATTCATCAAGAGCTCATAATAATCCTAACTGCATAGGCACTTAACAACAAAGCCTCAAGTTAAGTGAAACAAAAACCAACAGACCAGAAAGAAAGGAACGAATCCACAATCATAATTGAAGACTTCAACACTCCTTCTTCAGACATCAATGAAACAAGTAGAGAAGACCATCATGGACATAGAGAATTTAACATTGTCATAAACTAACTACATCTAATTAAAATTTATAGAACATCTCACCCAACAACAGCATAATACACCGTGTTTTCAAGTACACATAAAACATTTTCCAGGATGGACTATTATTGTGTCATAAAACAAATGTTAGCAAAAGAATTTGACCAAGTATATTCTCTGACCATAATAAAAATTAAACTAGAAATAACTAAGAGAAATGTAACTGAAAAATTTTCAAACACTTGGAAATTAAATAATGTGCTAAAATAATCACAGGCCAAAAATGAAGACTCCAGGGAAATGAGAAAATATATTTAACTGAATGAAATAAAAATACAAAACATCAAAATCTGTGAGATTCAAAGAAAACAATGTTTGAAGAAAAATTTATAGAATTAACTATTAATTTTTTAGAAAAGAAATGTCCTAAGTCAACGTAATAAATTGAAAAAAACAACAAAATAAGCCAAAAGCAAATGGAAAGAAAGAATAAAAACAGTAATCAATGTAATGCAAAATCAATAAAAAATTAATGAAACTAAAAGCCAATTCTTGGAAAGATGATTAAGAGTGATAAACCTCAATCCAGACTGATAAACAGAAAATAAAGAAAAACATAAATTACCAATATTAGAAATGAAGAAAAGATTATCACTGAGGACTCCACATATGTTAAAAAGGAAATCAGAGTATGTACAAACAACTCTATGCACATAAATCCAACAACTCAGATAAAATGGATGGATTGTTTGAAAGCCTCAAACTACCAAAACTCACCCAACAGGCAACAAATAAGCTGAAATATCCCAAATCTATTAAAGAAAGTGAATTATTAGATAAAAAGCTTTCCAAAGAAGAAATCTCCAGGCTTGTCTGCTTTTACAGATAAATTCTATCAAATGTTTGAAGAAACGACCTCAATCCTACTCAATCACCTCCATAAAAGAAAAGAAGTGAGAACATTTCTCCCCATCCATTTGATGAGGTTGGTATTACCCTGATACCTAAACTGGATTAAGACAATATAAGAAAACTTCAGCATATATTTCTAATAAACATAAATGCAAACATCTTCAACAAAACATTAAATTAAATATATAATATACATGATTAAATATGTAACAAATAATACACCATGAATACTATTGTTTGGTGAATACAATACTGTTAATAGATCAGTATTAAAACTTAAGTAAACGTTATTCATCATATTAAGGGAGTACAGGAGATAAAACACATGATCATATCAATTGATGCAAAGGAAAAGAAAATGACAAATTTCAACATCTATTCACAAATTTTTCTTAACTCAAAAAACTAGTACTAGAACAGCACTTCCTTAATCTGATCAACAGCATGTCAGCTAACATCATACTTAATAGTGAAAGACTAAATGCTTCCCCCTAAGATGAGGAACAAAGCTAAGATGTCAACTATTACTACTTCTATTTAATCTCATACAGGAAATCCTAGTCAGCACAAGAAAGCAAGAAAGATAAATGAAGCCTAAGTTTCTTAAATTAATGAGAAAGTTCGGGAAGGTTGCAGGATACAAGATCAACATACAAAATTCATTTTATTTCCAAATACTATCTCTAAACGATTAGAAACTGAAATTTAAAACAAAATATTTAAAACAGCACAAAATATAAAAATATGTTACTATTTTGTATACATATAACAAAATAGGCCGGGCGCAGTGGCTCAAGCCTGTAATCCCAGCACTTTGGGAGGCCGAGGCGGGTGGATCACGAGGTCAAGAGATGGAGACCATCCTGGTCAACATGGTGAAACCCCGTCTCTACTAAAAATACAAAAAATTAGCTGGGCACGGTGGCGTGTGCCTGTAATCCCAGCTACTCAGGAGGCTGAGGCAGGAGAATTGTCTGAACCAAGGAGGCAGAGGTTGCGGTGAGCCGAGATCGCGCCATTGCACCCCAGCCTGGGAAACAAGAGTGAAACTCCATCTCAAAAAAAATAAAATAAAAATAACAAAACATGCGGAATCCTTACAGGAAAACTATAAAACCCAAGTGAAAGAAATCAAAGATATAAATAACGGAAGAGACATACTGTGTTGCTAGATAGGAAGATTCAGTACAGTAAAAATGTCATTTAAAAAGTTAACCTCCAGATAGAGACCATCCTGGCCCCATAATGAAACCCTGTCTCTACCAAAAATATAAAAATTAGCTCTGCATGGTGGTATGCACCTCTAGTCCCAACTACTTGGGAGGCTGAGGCAGAAGAATCACTTCAACCCGGGAGGCAGAGGCTGCAGTGAGCCAAGATAAGGCCACTGAACTCGAGCCTGGTGACAGAGCAAGACTCCATCTCAAAAAAAAAAAAAAAAAAAAAATTGACCTCCAGTTTTAATGCAATTGCACTCAGAGTTCCAACAGAAATTTTGTAGACAGAGATATGCTGATTCTATAATTTATACAGAAAGGCAAAAGGAGGGAGAGTAGTCAAAACAATGTTGAAAAAGAAGAGCAGAATTGGAGAACTCACACTATGTTATTTCAAGAATTACTATAAATCTACAGTAACTGTAAATCTTTAGCAACATGTTTGTGTCTACAGGAAAGACATATACACCAATGGTAAAGAATAAACGATACAGAAACAGACCCATACAAACATGCCCAATGGATTTTTCAGGAATGCACAAAGACAATTCAACGGATCAAGGATAGCGTTTTCAGCATATGATGTTGGAATCATCAAACATTCCTATGCAAAAAAATAAAAACTGAACCTCTGCCAAAACCTTATGCCTTAAACAAAAATGAATTTAAAGTGGTTTATACTCTAAATATAAAACAAAACATCTAGAAGCCAACATAGGAGAAACTTTCAAGACCTGATGTTAGGCACACAGTTCTTAGATATGATATGAAAAGCACAGTCTACAGAAGAAAAATAATCAACAGATTGGATTTTATCAAACAGAAACATTTTTTCTCTAAGATGTCATAAAAGAATGAAAAGATTACCTGTACAATAGGAGAAAATATTTCCAAACTGCATATTCAATGAAGAGCTCATATTCAGAATATATTAAAAAAGAAAAACTAAAATCTCAATACTAAGTGTATTAGTCTGTTCTCAGACTGCTATTAAGGTACTACCCGAGACTGGGTTATTTATGAAGGAAAGAGGTTTAATTGACTCACAGCTCTACATAGTTGGTGAGGCCTCAGGAAACTGACAATCAATGGCAGAAGGCAAAGCAGGCATGTCTTACATGGCAGCAGGTGAGAGAGGGCAAGCATGGGAGAACAGAGGAAAAACTACCATTTATAAAACCAACAGATCTCATGAGAGTTCACTCACCAACATGAGAACAGTATGAGGGAAACCACCCCCATGACCTAACCACCTCCCACAGGGTCTCTTTCTTGACACGTGGGGATTGCAGCGATTACAATTCGAGATGAGATCTGGGTGGGGACACAGTTAAACCATATCATCAAGAAAACAACCCAGTTTAAAACATGAATGAAAGAAGCAGACACTTCACCCAAGAGGAGATAAGGAAGATAAATAAGCACATGAAGAAAGGGTCAGCATCATTTACCATTAGGATAATGCAGATTAAAATCATGATCAACCATCACTACATGCCTATTAGAAAGTCAAAAAAAAATTTTTTTTTTTGAGACGGAGTTTCGCTCTTGTTACCCAGGCTGGAGTGCAATGTTGTGATCTCAGCTCACCGCAACCTCTGCCTCCTGGGTTCAGGCAATTCTCCTGCCTCAGCCTCCTGAGTAGCTGGGATTACAGGCACGCGCCACCTTGCCCAGCTAATTTTTTGTGTCTTTAGTAGAGACAGGGTTTCACCATGCTGACCAGGATGGTTTCGATCTCTTGACCTCGTGATCCACCCTCCTCGGCCTCCCAAAGTACTGGGATTACAGGCTTGAGCCACCGCGCCCGGCCAAAAGTCAAAAATTTTTTTGAAGTTGACGATACCAAGTGCTACTGAGGGTATGGAACGACATGAACTCTCTGACATTGCTGGTAGGGATGCAAAATGGTACAATTACTCTGAAGAAAAACAGCAGTTTCTTATAAAGCGACACATACACGTACTACATGACCCAGAAATTCCATTCATGAGGACTTCCTCAAGCTCCTGTACATGAATGTTTATAGCGGCCCTAATCATAACTGCACATTGAGTTGGGAAGAACTCAAATGTGCTTCAGAGGAAGGGGCTACTGATAAATGGAACAACCCAGGTAAGTGTGGCATTATGCTGAGTAAATGAAGGTAGTCTTGAAAGATTGCATACTGTTTGATTTTGATATGACATGTCTGATATAACAACTTAGAAAAAGCAAAACTACAGTGATGGGAAACAGATCAGTGCTTGCCAGATGTTAGGGGTTGGGGAGAATGTAGCTACAAAAGGGAAGTGTGAGATTTTAGGGGGTGATAAAACTGTTCTCTATTTTATACATCTATACATCTATTAAAACTTATAGAACTCCATGTTCAACCAAAAACAGCCAATTTTACTGTAAAGTGATTTTAAAAATTTGTACAGATTTATATTTATAGATCTGTAAAAGCCACACTTACAGATTTACAGATCACATCTATATACCCATATAGATGTCCAAAAACCAAAATTTGGATCAGTTTATTTCATCAACTATCCATGACATAAAACACTGATTAATTCATATTTTTCTGGTCAATAATCAGCAATTTTCTTTTTTGCTGAAATATTCAGTGTTATCTTTTAGTGTTAGACAATTACAGAACTTAAAATTTATTTCTTGAAAGTGTATTCACTGAAGCAGCAGAAACATAAAATTAAACGACCAGTGAGTGACTCCATGTGCTAGAAGTCTAACACTCAGACATATTCTTCCATAGAAGGGAGACACAATAACCTCCTCGACACAAAAGTTTGACAGATCGAACTTACCCAGGAAAGGAAGTTACATGATGAATAGCTTCATGATCATAGTTGTGTGCAGCAGTACATTACCATGTTTATCCAGTCACTGTGTCTACATAAAGAACATCCCAAGCAGAAGGGAGACTGTAGGCAAGATTCCTCAGGAACCAATAAAGCCCATCGTCTGGAGTCCAAAGATTGAGGGGCAAGGTGATATCAGAGGGTGTCGGAGGACTGGGAGGAGCTCCAGTCATACAAGGGCCAGCCGACTCAGCTAATGGTCATGATTTTATCCTAAGAAGATTAGGAATTTTTTGGCAGTATGTTCACTAACATGATCAGATTTTATGTGTGGGTTTTTTTTGGTAAAATATACATAGCCTAAAATTTACCACTTTTAAGCATTCGGTTGAGTGACATTCAGTACATTCACGTTTTTCTGCAAACATCACTACCATCCATCTCTTTTTATCATCTTCTCATACTCGAAGTACTCATGAATTAAACAATTACTCTCAATTCTCTCTCCCCTCAACCCCCAGCAACCACAATTCTACTTTGTCTCTAAGAATCTGACTACTAAATACCTCATATAGGTAGAATCCTATAGTATTTTTCTTTTGTGATTGGCTTATTACACTTAGTATAATGTCTTCAAGGTTCATCATCCGTGTTGTCAACATTTCCATTTTATAACCGAATAGAGTGTGTGTGTGTATGTGTGTGCACGCGCGCACACACACGCGCACACATTTTGTTTGTCTATCATCCATCAATGAACACCTGGGTTGCTTCCACTTTTTGCAATTGTGAATCATGCTGCTATGAGCATGGGTGTACAAATACCTGTCTGACACCCTTCTTTCATTTATTTGAAGTATCTACCCAGAAGCGGAACTGTTGAATCATATGGAAGTTCTACATTTAATTTTATGAGGAACTTCCACACAATTTTCTGTGGTGACCAGATTTGTTTTTAGAAGATTATCCCAGCTATCATTTGGCAAACAGATGGATGGGTCAGGAATGTTTACAAGGAGACACTTAAAAGGTGATTGCAGAAGCCCAGGTGAGAGAAGATGGCGGATTGAAAAGTCAATAAACAGAGAGATAAGTAGACAAACATGAGAAATATTCACAAGGTAAAAGTAACATAACATGGAGATGTACTGGATATTAGTTGCCTGGGGAGAGGGATTATGTAAGGCACCGTGCTAGATGCCAGGAGCCAGGTGGCTTTATTCTTAGGTCAAACAGCAATGGCTGTAATCCCAGCACTTTGGGAGGCCGAGGTGGGTTGATCATGAGATCAAAAGATCAAGACCATCCTGGTCAACATGGTGAAACCCCGTCTCTACTAAAAAGACGTAAAATTAGCTGGGCATGGTGGCGTGTGCCTGTAATCCCAGCTACTCAGGAGGCTGATGCGGGAGAATCACTTGAACCAGGGAGGTGGAGGTTGAAGTGAGCTGAGATCACGCCATTGCACTCCAGCCTGGGTAAAAAGAGTGAAACTCCCGTCTCAAAAAAAAAAAAAAAAAAAAAAAGCAATGGCCAGTGACCATGTGAGCAGGGCAAACATGACACTGGGGGACATCACTGGAGGCTGTGTGACCATCCAGTCCATGGTTGGCAGCCTAGGGTATGCCATATACAGAGTCCATAAGGAGATTACAATCTAGTTAGATTTCAACATGTTCCTTTTTTTGTTTGTTTGTTTGACAGTCTCACTTTGTCACCCAGGCTGGAGTGCAGTGCCTCGATCTAGGCTCACTGCAACCTCCGCCTCCCTGGTTCAAGTGATTCTCCCGCGTCAGCCTCCCAAGTAGCTGGGACTACAAGCACAGGAGGCTGAGGCAAAAGAATCACTTGAACCCGGGAGGCGGAGGTTGCAGCAAGCTGAGATCTTTATATTTTTAGTAAAGACTGGGTTTCACCATGTTGGCCAGGATGGTCTCAATCTCTTGACCTTATGATCCCCTGCTTCAGCCTCCCAAAGTGCTGGGATTACAGGCATGAGTAACTGCACATGGCCTCAATTTCAACATTTTCTTTACTGAACGCTATGAGTAAAAGGAAGACTAGAAAGAAACCGACTTATTTTTGAAAACCTACAAGTAGGTACCACTTAATCTTCCCCTTGTCAACGTGTGGTGGGGCCCTGTGCATAGCTTCCCACCGCCTCAGGGACCTCTGACCATGTATCACAGAACACTTCTCAGAAAGAGGCCCACTCACAAAGAAAGATTGTTTCCAGAAGAGTCAGCAGGTTACCCGAGCTGCTGATGAAACTGGCTGGGTCTCCACACTTGCTCAGCTGTGTGTTTGTTCCTCGTTTGAATGTGTACAAGCATTGCCATCGTGCTGTAGTAGGGATGGAGTAGGCAGAACACTCAGCCACAAGGCAGGTCTCCCCCTCACCTTTCCACACGCAGACTCTTGATCAGAGACAGAGACCCAAGAAAGCAGCCATACATGTATCCTCACAAGGCCAGGCAGTGTGCAGCCAAGTTTACATGTATTTGCTTGTTTAATCTTCACAGTGACTATGTGACATTATTCCAATAGCCTCATTTCCATCATTATAAAGATGAGAGAAATGGAAGTTGAAAGATAGCAAGTTATGCTCAAAGTCACATACCCCTGCGGGGCAGTACCAGGTCCCGGACCCCCAGGTCCAGCCCCTCTCATGCTGCCACTCTGTGAAACAGGTCGTAATGAGAATAGTTGCTCTGAAGGAAGAAGAAATGAAAAAAATTCCTTGCACTGAGGGTGTTCTGGGGCACAGAGAAGTGGGATGTTACAGAGGAGGGCTTTTCGTGGGTGGAGTAGAAGAACAATAGCAGAGCGAGTGGGGTTTGAGGGGAGTCAGGAAAGAGATGCCTGGGCATTTCAGATCAGGCAGGAACTCGGAGCTCTGCTGGCAGTGGGGAGCTTTTGAAAGACTTTGAGCAGGAGAGTAAAGTGAACCAAACACTACCTAGAACTGTCTACAAACCTAACAAAACATAGTCTCTGTTTCAGCTGAAGTCTCATAACAGATGCCATAATCCAAAGTGTGGGGTGAGAGCATCTTGTACGACTTATGAAGAAATTCACCAAAAACTGGGCTGTGCTTCTTCATGCCTCACCCCTGCTGAGGTTCTAACAGGTCAGACATAAAGAGGATTATTTTTAGGAGAAAGCTTTCAAAAAACATTGAAAGTCAGCCTTTATAATGGGGTTGAGAGGTGAGGTTGTCAGGGCAAAAATGCCTTGCCCTATGGCTAGACGTGGGCCACATGGAGAGACATCTGCCTGGGTCCTCTTCCTTCCATCCATGACAGCTGCCCCCAATGGAGGGGGAGCCACTGGAAGCCTTGGGTGACCAGGAGCTGAGGCTGGAACCATGCTGTGATGCCAGTTTTAACCACCTGCCAAGTCTGAAAGTGCTAATTGAGTAAGCATTTCTGTCCCTGCTCCCCCCACATTGAGTGACAGGCAGCCTGGTGAGCAGGGCAGAAGGTATAGAAACTAAGACCCCTTTTAATGCAGGAAGACACCCTGCAGTAGGGGCGGTGGTGGGGGGAAACCTTAGCTTTGCGTGAGGATCAAAATGTTAGAGATCGTGGTGGTGATTTTCATGTGTCAACTTGGCTAGGCACCTGGGTCAGACACCAGTCTAAATGCGGCTATGAAGGTATATTTTGGATGAGATTAACATTTTAATCAGTAAAACTTTAAGTAAAGCAGATTAGTCTCCATCATGTGGGTAGCCCTCATCCACTCCACTGAAGGAGAAAAAGACTGAGGTCTCCTGAAAACAGAGAATTTTACCTCCAGACTGCCTGTGGGCTCTGGGTCTCAGGCCTGCTGGCCAGCCTCCACAACTGTAGAAGTTGATCCTTAAAATATTAGGTTGGTGCAAAAGTAAAATAGTGGTTTTACATTGAAAGTAATGGCAAGAAACACAATTATTTTTGCACCAACCTAACAAATCTCTCTCTCTCTCTTAGCTGATTGTAATGGCCTGGTTCTGTGTCTGTGATGCCCTCTAGAGAGAGCATTCATCCCAGTCATTCTCTACTGAATATGAAGAGGAATTATTAATGGAACAACCAACATCACAGTATACAAAACCTGAGTGTGACAGGACACTATATACAACTGAGTGACCACAGGGCCACCACCCGGGATGGCGGCAGTGTGGCATGGCAAACACACACATGTGTGGATGTGTGTGTGTGTGTGTGTGTGTGTGTGTCTTCCTATTGGTTCTGTTTCTCTAGAGAATGCTGATTATTACAATTATTATAGTGGCCTGTGTATGAACCATAGAAATGACACTTTGTGATCAGAAGACTTTTTTTATCATCTAAGAATATGAGGACAGGCTGTGGGGTCCGCTTAAGATTTAAACCAAGAGCTATGGAAGAATTAGCATCATAGAGTATATCTGAATGGATGGGGCAAGTGGATTTTTTCAATCCTAATCATTTACTGTACCAGCATAATAAATGACAATTCAATCAAGTGAACTATTTATGGGAAGATGGGGCAGAGATCCAGTTCAGTGGGCTACAGTAGCCCACACATGGCTCAATAGAGATTTCTGCTTCAGCAGTGACAGCAAGAAAGTAAAGGTCTGTGAAATGGAAGAAACGCTGGGGAGAATATCTGAGAGGATCTGAGGTATCAGATGTGAGCCATGCGGTCAAGGAAATTGAGGAGAGGGAGGGTAGTGATGATATCAAAGAGGTAACCTGGGAAGCCAGATGTTCTAATGGGGATGGAAAGTGAGATGATGACCAGGAGACATCCAACTAGCACGCGTACACTCAAAACCAAAGGTCTGGAAAGAAAACCAGGCCTCAGAATCCTGGGGAAGGTGTTACAATGGCAAAGGCATAAATGGTTGAGGTCTCAGAGGGGAAGGACTAGAGGTGGATCCAGGGCTGATGAGGCCTGAGGCTTTTAAAATTTGGGAAGGCAACTTTAAGAAAAGAATGCATTCAGGCTGGGTAATCCCAACACTTTGGGAGGCTGAGGCAGGTGGATCTCCTGAGGTCAGGAGTTTGAAAACCAGCCTGACCAATATGGTGATACCCCATCTCCGCTAAAAATACAAAAATTAGCCAGGCATGGTGCCAGAGGCCTGTAATCCCAGCTACTCAGGAGGCTGTAGCAGGAGAATTGCTTGAACACAGGACGTGGAGATGGCAGTGAACCAAGATCACGCCACTGCACTCTAGCCTGGGTGACAGCGAGACTCTGTCTCAAAAAATAATAATAAATAATAGTCAAATAAAATAGAGGAAAGAATGTGTGCAAATACAACATCAAGTACAAATGTGAGTAATTACTTAAAATCAAAACAAGTTACACATTTTCCAACAGTTGGTAAGTACAATCTATACCACCAGATTTTTTAAGATTACATGATATTTTTAGGATAAACTTTCTGACATCACTTATAATAGTTTTTTCCTATATTTTTGGCTACACACTCCTGGAACCTCATCACGGGACAAGAATTTTGTAATAGTATCATTTTCTATTGATAGAATAGAAGGATAATCCAGTTTTATAGCACAGTTGGTCAACATTTGACTAGCTATTGATAATTTACAAACATTTCCTTTCCTTCAACTTCATGATTGTCCTTGGTAATGCCCAGCTCAGGCAAAATCTGCCACTTCCCCCACAGAGACACTCACAGGTGGTTGTGTATGTATTTCTGCAAATACAGGAATTATGAGAAATCATCTTTCTCTCAGTTCCCATCAAAATTTTAAAATATAATTGTATACATTGTACTTTTGTATACATTGTATAAAATACAGTTATGTACATTGTACTTGCCTGATAGGCAAGAATATCTGTCTTGACTAGTCTAACTGTATACATCTGATGACTGAAAGGGTTTTCTAGGGACAAGCAACTTAGCTTTGTAAATTACAAGCCATGCTTCTTCTCCAGTAGTCACATATTTACAGAACCAGAGGCCAATGCACACATTCACATCACCATAGGACTTTTGGCCCTGCACCTTTGTGTCATGAGGTCAGTTGACTCATTAGAGATGGGGGAAAGATAGTCTTCCACACCTGGTCAGCTGATAATAACATTCGCAGAAATGACTGGAAACCATACAAATGGATCTTATTAAATTCATATGACTGCATTCTCAGCTCAACCTTCTTTAGCTGGATCCCAAACATGTCCTGGCTCACTCCACCACTCTCTGACAAGAAAGGAAGTGGAAGAGAGGAGGTAAGTGTCTTGCTAATATTGTATTATCAGGTAACCACGTGAACACATCACCAGGCCTCCTCCCACAATCTGGGAAGGAGGGCATGCAATGAGGAGCCCTGAGGTTCCAGTCCCATTCATTTCAGGGTAAATTTGTGACTCATTAGGACGGCACCTAGAGGTACAACCATACTTTAGAAATGAGAGTCAGAAAGAGTACCACAATTAAATTCTAATTTAGAATCACTCTTCCTTTCATGTGGGTTTAGAAGGTAGATTTTCCTTTCCTTGTAATTTACACATCAAACATTCATTGACCCTTTGCTAGGCACTGAGGTTATACAAATAAACAAGAATCTGTTCCCTTTTGTATGCGATACATAAACAAATGTGCCAGAGTGTGTGCCATGATGGAAGCCCCGGGGAGAGAACAGTGCTCATGGCTGGAGATGCCTTGGAGGTCCAGGGAATGCTTTCTAAGGCTGGTGCTCCATTTGAGTAGGGAAGAGACCACACGAGTTTGCCAGATGGACAAGGAAGGTGAGTTCTTTCCAGGCAGAAAGCGAGGTGCAAAAGAACTCAGGTGAGAATGCAACAGAGCAAATTCAGGGAAGGGCGATTAGTGTGCAATGCCCAGAATGTATGGTGCATGATGCGGCTTGCCTAGAAAGGAGCCCAGTGCTAAAAGAAAGGCATGATAAGGTAGGTGATGTGAGGATGGCTGGAACAGGGACCCCCGCAGGCAAGAGGCCCAGGGAAGACAGAGCTGCCTGAGCTAAAGCGGTTATAGAGATAATGTGCAACAGCAGTCAGGATCTGGCGATAACTGACCATATATTGAATTTGAGGAAGAGGTAAGAGTTCAAATATAAAGACTTCTACAGTAATAAAATCATTGTATCAGAGAAATTTTCAAGTACAAAGCAAAGGTAAGGGAGTAGTATGATAAACTCTGATGTACCCATAGCCCAGCTTCCATAAGGACCAACATCTTGTCAATCTTGTATACATAACACCCAAAATTAATTTATAAAACTCTACTCATTATAAAAGTACAGAAACCTTATGCTAAACTAAATTTGGCCTGAAGATACCTCCATAACTGAGTTCTTATGTAACAAACTGCAACCTAAGTGAACCACCTGAGAGCCGAACTAGAAATGTACTCTTGTAACAAATAACAGAGCCTCAGCCAAGCACATCAACTGAGTTTCAGTCAGTCACAGGCAGCTGTGATTCATGCCTGTAATCACATTTCTATGGGAGGCCAAGGTAGGAGGATTGCTTAAGTCTAGGAGTTCAAGACCAGCCTCAAAAGAAGAGGAGGAGGAGGAGGAGGAAGAAGAGGAGGGAGGACGAGGAAGAAGACAACGACTAGGAGGAGGAGGGAGGAGGAAGGAGTACAAAGAAGAAGATGAGGAGGAGGAAGGCAGGGAGGAGGAGGAGAAGAGGAAAGGAGGAGAAGGAACAGGAGGAGGGGAAGGAAGAGGAGGAGGAGAAGGAATAGGAGGAGAAGAAGGAACAGGAAGAGGAGAAGGAACAGCAGGAGGAGAAGAAACAGGAGAAGGAGGTCGTCGTCAACTGATCCAAATAGAGCAAGATAACGAACTTTGTCTCTAAACTTCACTTCTGTTTTAAATGCCTCCTGACTATAATCCCAGCACTTTGGGAGGCCAAGGTGAGCAAATCATGAGGTCAGGAGTTCAAGACCAGCCTGGCCAATATGGTGAAACCCCATCTCTACTAAAAATACAAAAAATTAGCCAGGTGTGTGACATGCACCTGTAGTTCCAGTTACTCAGGAGGCTGAGGCAGAAGAATTTCTTGAACCCTGGAAGCAGAGCTTGCAGTGAGCCAAGATCACACCACTACACTCCAGCCTGGGTGACAAAGCGAGACTCCATCTCAAATATGCTTTTATTACATATACATTACAGACTGGACGTCTTAGCACCTGTTCTGATTCTGAGAGCTGCCCAATTCTTAAATCAGTCTTTGTTTAAACTGTTAAACTTGTTTAAGCTTTTTAGTTTTAACAGCAATATATGAATTAATTCACTTTTGGTAATATCTCAGGTAGTTAAAGAGGAAGATATCCAGTGAATACTGTGGAACAACTAATACGGCAAGATATCAGCTTAGATTCATACCTCATACTGTAGGCAAGAAGTCTTTCTATGCTGTTAAACATTAGAATGAAATACAGCTAAATATTAGATAACTAAGCAGCTAATTAATTAGATAACCAATTTTATAGTTGGAAAGAACTTTCTAAGCATAAAGTTTATAGAAAATAATTGCAAAATTAAAGATGTACAGTTTTGTTTTGTTTTGTTTTGTTTTTCTTTTTTTTTTTGAGACGGAGTTTCGCCCTTGTTACCCAGGCTGGAATGCAATGGCGCAATCTCGGCTCACCGCAACCTCCGCCTCCTGGGTTCAGGCAATTCTCCTGCCTCAGCCTCCTGCGTAGCTGGGATTACAGGCACGCGCCACCATGCCCAGCTAATTTTTTTTTTTTTTTGTATTTTTTAGTAGAGACAGGGTTTCACCATGTTGACCAGGATGGTCTCGATCTGTTGACCTCGTGATCCACCCGCCTCGGCCTCCCAAAGTGCTGGGATTACAGGCGTGAGCCACCGCGCCCGGCCTAGATGTACAGTTTTAACCAAGTAATTTCTGTAAAAACCTTCTGCATGTTAGTGGTAATGAAAAACAGATGGAGAAAAAACAGGCAAACGAAAAACATGTATATATGTTAAAAAAAGTTTACCCCTTTACATTCGACAGCACCCTTACCATTAACAAGAAATAGACAAGCGGCAATGTAACAAAATAGCAAAGAACATAAACAGTCCTTAACAGAAACTACTTAAATCACTTTAAATTTAATCGCTACTTGCATATAGAAGAAAAAATTAATCTTACTAATCAGATAAATCACAATGAAGCTGAAAGTCGATTGTTGCTTATCAAATAGACAAAATTTCTTTTTAAAGAGCACGCTTAGAGTTGAACTTCCAGGAACTGGCAGCCTTATATACCAATCACAGGAATAGAAAGTGCCATCATTTTTCTGGAGGTCAGTTTGACAGACAATTTCTACCGAGATTTTTACAAATATTCAGGCATGAACCCATTAATTCCATTTCTAGTAATTATCTTAAGAAAACAATCAAACATGTATACAAACATATCCGTATAAGGGAGTTTATCATAGTGTTAATGGCAACAGTGAAACACTGGTCTATTAGTCTGTTCTCCCACTGCTATAAAGAAAAACCTGACACTGGGTAACTTATAAAGAAAAAGGCTTTAATTAACTCACGGTTCTGCAGGCTGTATTGGAAGCATGATGCTGGTATCTGCTTGGCTTCTGAGGAGGCCTCAGAAAGCTTCGAATCATGGTGGAAGGTGAAGGAGGGGAGCACTCACATCACATGGCTGGAGCAAAACAAGAGAGAGAGCAATGGGGGAGGAGTCACACACTTTTAAACGACTAGATTTAGTGAGACTTACTGAACTATGATGAGAACAGCACCGAAAGGATGGTGCTAAACCATTTGTGAGAAATCCACCCCCATGATCTGATCACCTCCCACCAGGTGTTACCTCCAACATTAGGGATTATATTTCAATATGAGATTTGGGCAGGAACACATATCCAAACCATACCAACTGGCAACACTGTACATATTCAGTGGACAAATGTGAAAATATACTGTAAATTTTGGCAAATTTATGCATGGAATATGGCACAGCTATTGAAACATCCTATTTCACATTCATGAATGGCATATAGCATTGCTGATAATGTATTATAGAACAGAAAATGACCCACTTTCAATTTCAAAGGGATATGCATATGTGCATAGAGTTGCAGTTTTACACGTATATGGTTGGCCAGGTATGGTGGCTCATGCCTGTAATCTCAGCACTCTGGGAGGCCAAGACAGGTGGATTGCTTGAGTCTCAGGAGTTTGAGACCAGCCTGAGCAATATAGCAAGACTTCATCTCTATTTTTTCAATAAAAACAAGTAAAAAATACATACATATGATTATACTTAGAAAAAGACTGGCATTAAATATGCTAAAATGTTCATCTTGATTAAGTCTTACAGCTAGGAATCGGGGTCATTATTGTTATTCCACACACACTTCCTTTATTTTCTGCCATGAACAGGCACGACATTTGTAATCATAAAAATAATGTTATTTTGTTTATGGTCATTCATTTATTTGTATTCTGTTTCTAAAATGATTTCAGTATTAGAAAAGAAACAGACTCATTACCTCACCAATATAAAAAGCAATATCCAAATCCATAATGTGAATGTTCGTTTGCCTGGGAGCCAACTTACCAAATCAAGAACTGCACAAATGAGTGAAATATGCAGCAGATTCAGAGCCTGGAGATGTACTTTGATTTCATACATCATATTGAGACATTTATAGTTACCTCTATATTCTGACCTTAGTGCCCGGCCTCATGAAACTATCTTTGCCTTTTTTTGGCCAGTGTCTTTCCATATACATGTGTTGAGGGGTGACTGTCTCCTCAAGGAAGAGGAAATCTACTCTACTGTGTAGCATACAAGTATTTTTCTAGGCTGAGATTATTACTTCCTGAAATAAAGAGATTACTCCTTTCTGAGGAAATGTTTTGCAGTTTAAATAATTTAGCTAGTGAGGTCTTTTGCATACAGGTAAAATCTGACTACCTAAAAATTCTTCATCTTGAAATTAGATAAGATATTCGCCTTTCAGTTCTGGAGGTCATCATTTCTATCTGTCCCCAGCTCTATTTTATCTATTTTATCAGCTCCGTAAACTTTTCCACATACAATGTGATGTCCAGAACTCTCTCCCTTACTGATAGGGTTATCACGTGCCATATCTGTATGCAATTTATTAAAATGTGGTAACAGATGTGTACACATGTGGCTTAACGTGCACAGAATGCAGAGTCACTCCCCGCTTCCTGGATGGGACAAACACCAACAATGCAGGCTGTCACTGCATTAGCTGACTCTAGCAGCAGCATTGCAGGCTGACACATGCCTTCAACATGGGCCAACAAAAAAAATATTAATAAAAACAAATTTGCCCAAGGGCTCTTTATGTCAGGTTTTTGTATTTATCTGTTTGGGATGCCGTAACAAAATACTACAGTCTGGACAGCTTAAACAATGGACATTTATTTCCTCATATCTGGAGGCTGGAAGTCCATGGTCAAAATGCTGGCTGATTCGGTTGCAGGTGAGGGCTCTCTTCCTGGCTTGCAGACAGCTGCCTTCTCACTATGCCCTCACATGGCCTTTCCCCTGTGTGCCCACAGAGACAAAGAGCTTTGGTCTCTCTTCCCAATCCTATCAGATTAAGGCCCCACCCTTATGACTTCATTTAACCTTAATTATCTCCTTAAAGCCCCTATCTTCAAACATCACATTGGGGGTTAGGGCTGCAACATATAAATTTGGAGGAGACACATTTCAGTCCATAATATTTTTGGAAAGTCAGGAGTAACGTGTCTAGCTCTTTCAAAGGCTGAGAGAGGAGGACTGCTTGAGGCCATGGGCTTGAGACTAGCCTAGGCAACACAGCAATACTCTGTCTCTAAAAAATTTAAAACTTTGCTGGGTATGGTGGCATGCACATGCACTCCCAGCTACTTGAGAGACTGAGGTGAGAAGATGACTTGAGCCCAGGAGTTTGAGGCTGCAGTGAGCTATAATGGCACCACTGCACTCCAGCCTGGGTGACAAAGCAAGATCCTGTCTCTAAAATGAATAAAGAAATGAAACATATAACCTGACTCAATATTTCTACTTTTGCCTATCCACAGTTAAATCCGCACAGGCTTAGCAGAATTGTCCTTTAAAAACCAAAGTCAGATCAAGTCACTGATCTGCTCAAAGCCCTCCAAGATATTCCCTTTATACTCAAAATAAAATACAAACTCCTTAAAGTCACCTACCAGGCCTTGCATAATTTGGCCCCACTTACCTTACCAAGCCTCCCTTCTTCACTTCATTCTCCTATAGAAGCCTTCCATTGGTCCCACATAAGACAGGCGGGTCTCAGCTGCCTGCCTGGCACTTCCACCTGTCTTACTGGAATGATCTTGCCTGGCTCGCCCCCTGCACTCTCAGACCTTCATTCAGCTACCACCTTCTGTACCATTCATCTAAACTCAATCCTACCTCACTCCATGATCTCATTTCATCTGTTTTAATGCACGCATACATATAATAACTGCATTGCATATATACGTTATTGCCTGCAATTATAATGCAGTAATACATGTTACTATGTGCAATTATAATACAATTATAATTACATTATATATATATGTTACTACCTGCAATTATAGTTTACATTTATTCTCTCTCCCTCCTTTCAAAAAATCTCGATAGCCACTGTACTTCCAAACCCTAGAAGCACGTCTGGCACATAAAAGGTGCTGAATCATGTGTTGAAAAATGGATCCTGTGGAGAATGTTGTCATATTTCCCCTGCTAAGTGCAGGGTTTTACTTTGATCTGGTTACGTTTTATTTCTAACTTATTTCTCATGCACTGCTCACTTGTCAATATTATTCTCAGTATTACTTTGTTGTTAATCATATTAGATATTTCTCTCCACTCTTGATTTTGAAAAATGTTAAGTACTCCCTACAGTTGTTTCAAGAAGAAAAAAAAGTAAGTTTCTAATAAGCTATAAAATTTGCAAAACTTAGATGCAAATATATATATTATATATATGTTGCCTATATCATATATATGATTATACAGTATGATTATATATATGTTATGGATTGAACTGTGTCACCCCACAACTCGTATGTTGATGTCCTAGCCCCTAGTGCCTCAGAATGTAACAATATTTGCAGATTGGGTCTTTAAATGGGTGATTAAGTTAAAATCAGTCCATTAGGGTGGGCCCTAATTAATCTGACTAGTATCCTTATAAGAAGAGGGGATCAGGACACAAGAGAGATACCCGGGTGTGCACACAGGGAAAAACGCATGCAGGCAAACAGAGAAAAGGTGCTTGTTTCCTAGCCAGGGAGAGAGGTCTCAGGGAAAACCCTGCCGACTCTGTCATCTGGAACTTCCAAGATCCGGAACTGGAAAAAGTAAACTTACCTTACTTAAGCCATCAAGTCTATGAAGCTTTGCTGTGGCAGGCTGAGCAGACCAGTACTAGATATAAAATCCAGATAATACATGAAGGCCTGCTGACCTTCCTGCTGCTTCCCTAAGTCTGCTGACCTTTTCTGTTCTCCAGAATAGAAAAGAAACCAGGCCGGGCGCGGTAGTTCAAGCCTGTAATCACAGCACTTTGGGAGGCCGAGGCGGGTGGATCACAAGGTCAAGAGATCGAGACCATCCTGGTCAACATGGCGAAACCCCGTCTCTACTAAAAAATATACAAAAAATTAGCTGGGCACAGTGGCGCGTGCCTGTAATCCCAGCTTCTTAGGAGGCTGAGGCAGGAGAATTGCCTGAACCCGGGAGGTGGAGGTTGCCGTGAGCCGAGATCGCGCCATTGCACTCCAGCCTGGGTAACAAGCGCGAAACTCGGTCTCAAAAAAAAGAAAAGAAACCAAAGGTCAGCACACTTAGAGAAGCAGTAGGAACCATGAAAAAAGGATTAGGCTCCACAGACTTGCCGCCTCCTCTCTGTCCCTTCCCATCCCTTGCTCACATGGTCTGGGGAAGCTGGAAGCTAAGGGCAGGCTGCAAAGTAACCAGATGTCCTTCTTTATGCTGTCCCTGAGAGAACCCCAGCATCTGCCTGAGTTTGGGACAGGGGAAAAGGGGGATTTAGAGAGCACATAAGAGAGTTATTTTACAAATGTCTTAAGAAGCTAAAGGAGACTAAAAAACTCCAAGTGAGTGAAAAGTTATGGAATTTGGGTTAAGATCCTGTTGAAAATAGATGTTCAGTGCTGCAAAGAAAAATTAGCACTGAGACAAAGGATCCTTTAGTAAAGGAATTTTTACCTTTTGGACTGCAGGAAGGGTACTCTCACTAGCCATTTTGCCACGAGTACAACAAAGGAAAGGATACATATTTGTCCTTATGCATTTGAGGTTGTCCTTACTGCTGTGTTTGATCTCTGTTGGCTGGAACCAGACCTCACAATCCAAACTAAAACCCGACTGGCTAACAATTTAAAACTTTTCTAAACAGGTAAAAGCAATAGAAAGACTGGACATGCCTGTGAGCACGTCCAGCACAGATATCTTGGTTAAAGTAAAGGACACAGAACGTACTAGATGCCTGTAAGCACGGCATGTCTAACAGCTACATAGGATAAGGCTTAACAAAGTTATTAGCACACTTATTTTCTAACAAGAAAGGAAACTTTAAACAGGGACTTTTCTACTTCCCACAGTGCTGTTAAGCATCTCTAAAACTCGTTGAGGGAAAAGGGATTTCAAAAGTATAGTCTGGAGAATTTCATAGGGGAAAAACAATCATGAATATACCTCAGTGAGTGGAGACTCTTCAATTAACTAGTGACACCTACTGCATAGGTTAAGTACTTTTTTCCCTACCAAACTGGGACACGAGTAGGAGATAGAGCAATGTGTAGGTAGCTCATTATCCACCATCACTCACACTTTGCTTATTTTTTATACTGTACTAATATCCTCCCTGGTTGCAGCTGTCTGGGCTGTTTTGGTTTACATATTTCATGGGCATTTAGGTATTGGACACAAGGATTAAATCTGATGACAGGGAGGCTGAGGTAGGAGAATAGCTTGAACCCGGGAGGCGGAGGTTGCAGTGAGCCGAGATCGTGCCATTGCACTCCAGCCTGGGCAACAACAGCAAAACTCCATCTCAAAACAAAAAAAAAAAAATTGATGACAAATTTGCAGGTAGATTATCGCGGTGGGATTTTTCACTAGTATGAAGCTGCCACCTGACCTGCTGAAATTGCAAAGGCAGGAATTAATGGCATGGAAGACAACACCAAATATTCCTTAGTCACTTTTAGTTTGTCCTTGGAATTAGTTATCGGCTCCCTGCAAACCTTGTGCAAAGGCACATGCAATCTGGATGATATGCAAAGAACACTGAATGCTATTGTGCCCAATCTAGAGACACAGGAAGTGGTAACAGGAAAACCTAAATCACTTTATCATCCCCAGACCAAAGAGAAGGAAGCAGACAGGACACTGGTTTAACATGAGAGGCTTCACATATGTTATCTCCTTCAATCTTTGCAACAATCCTCAATTTTCCTGAATTTTTTAAAAAAGGTGAGGCTCCAAGAGATTATTTGCCAAGGTCACCTAGCTGGTGTACGACAAAGTCAGGATTTTAGTTGAGATCCATGTGACTTGAACCCTTTCTCTAATATACCCACTCTTTCTCTCTGAATGTTTCTTTAGATGGAGATTTGTGCTTAACTGCAGCCTCCAGCAGGCATGAGTAATTCACACGGAGGGCTTCTAAAGAAGCCGGCGGAAGGCAATGCCTACTGAGCATCTGTATGTGAAAGGCATTCTCTCAGCACTGCAAAGAATGCAGAGAAAAACACCTCAAGATGCTTAGAACCCCACGCAAGGGTTGATTTACATGTCATTTTTCTCTGAAATATTTTTTTGTGTGCTAAGGGCACTTAACATGAGACCCATCCTCTATTTTCCTTTTTTGTTGTGGTAAGGACACTTAACCTGATATCTGTCCTCTTAACAATTTTAGGTGTACAATTTATTATTGTGGATTAAAAAGATATCACCTTACAACTGTAAGAATGGCTATTATTTAAAAAAATCATTCTGGTCACTTTAGACAACACAGACAAACCTGGAGGACATAAGGTTAAGTAAAACAAATCAGTCACAGAAAGACAAATACCACACAATCTCAAAAAGTTGAACAAATACAGAAGGAGAGTAGAAAAAGAGACTGGGGGTTAGAGGATTGGAGAGATGCTAGTTAAAGAACACAAAATTCCAGTTCGATGCAAGGAATAAGTTGTAGAGATCCATTGCCTATCATGGTGATTAAAGTTAATGGATAATATACTTGAAAATTGCAGAGTAGAACGTAAGCATTCTCACCACAAGAATAAAAAATATATGCAAACATGTGTGTTAGGGCATATGTTAATTAGCTCAATTTAGCCATTCTACAATGTGTACATATATCAAAACATCATATTGTACACCAAAAATATAACTAATTTTTATTTGTCAGTTATAGGTCAAACAAAAAGCAAATGTTGGCAAGGATGTGGAGAAACTGGAACCACTGCATACTGTTGGTAGGACTACAAAATGGTGCAGCCACTACGGAAAACAGTATGGAGGTTCCTCAAAGAGATAAATATATAAAACTACCACATAAGTCAGCAGTCTCACTTTTGGATATGTATCTGAAATAACTGAACTCAGGATCTTAAAAAGAGATAGTATCACATCCGTGTTTATCACAGTGAGTAAGAAATTTACAATAGCCAAGATAAGAAAAGCAGCCCTACGTTCATTGACAGATGAATGGATAAAGAAACTGTGGTATATTCATACAGTAAAATATTATTCAGCGTTTAAAAAGTGAAAATTCTGCAAGATGCAACAATGTGGATGAACACGGAGGACATTATGCGAAGTGAAATCAGTCGTACACACAAAAACAAGTACTGCATGATTCCACCCCTATGAGTCATCTAAAATGGTCCAATTCTTAAAACCAGAGATGAAACTGGTGGTGACCAGGGCCTGGGAAGACGGGGAAATGAAATGTATTAATTGTTTTTTTTTTTTGAGAGGATCATGGCAGACGAATGTGTGGAGTCTCACATTGTGAACTTTTGCTCCAGACTACGCAGAAATCATTCAGGAAAGCCGAGAGAACCCACAGACCCTCTGAAGGAAGCAGATTGCTCTTGCAGGACCCAGGAAACACCCCAAATGCTGTGAGACCCCCAAATACTGTGAGTGCCCAAACTGTGGAAGTGAGAAAGGGGGATGGGCTGCCTCTGAACACACACCATCACTAAGGAACCTGCAGGTCTTTATCATGGAAGAAGATTCTGACCTTACCTGGAGCGGAGTCAATTTAGAGAGCCAAGCAAAATACATGGGTAGAGGAAGCCTCGGGAAAAGCCCTGTGGGCTCTCTAGGTCCCCTGGGTAGCCATTTCCACCTTGCCTCACCAGGGTCCTTGGGGAGGACAGCCAGGGGTACTGGGAAAAGGCCACAGGGAGAAGGAAACCTCCAGCTGAACTTTGTAACAATTCCAACCAAACAAGACGTCTCCTGGCCAGAACTCAAGGAAGGGCATGAAACGTCTGTGCAGACTCCGCAGCTGGGGAAGCAGGAAAGCCCTGCTTGCTTTCACAGCTGGAAGGCAAGTTGCCTAAGGCTAGTTCTCAGCCCTGCTCCTCCACTGCCTGGAAGCAGACTCCAGGCAGTCTGCTTCCTGGTACTGTTTGGGGGGCAAAGCAAAACTGAGACTGTCTTTTTGGGTTGCATGGGAGCTGGGTGAGGCCTGTGACTGCTGGCTTTCCACAATCTCCCTGACAACCTATATGACACAGCAGAGACAACTATAATCCTCCTAGAAACATAACTCTATTGACCTGGGAACTACGCTCCCATCCCCCACAGCAGCCACAGCAACACCCTCCCAAGGAGAGTCTGAGCTCAGACACACCTCACCTCGCCCCCGCCTGATGGTCCTTTCTCCCCACCCTGGAGCTGAACGAAAAGGGCATATACTCTGGGGAGTTCTAGGGCCCTGCCTACCATCTTCTCCTCCCTATACTACCACAGCTGATGCTTTCTTGAAAGTACCACCTCCCTGCAGGAGGCCAACCAGCACAAAAATAGTTCATTAAACAACCAAAGTTAAGGACCTTGACAAAGTCCATTTCACCCCATTGCCACCTCCGATGGAGCAGATGCTGATATCCACTGCTGAGAGACCCAGAGTTGGTTCACATCACAGGTCTCTGTGTAGACAACCCTAGTACCAGCTCGAAACCTGGTTGACCTGCTGGGTGGCTAGATCCAGAAGAGAGGTAACATCACTACAGCTTTGCTCTCAGGAAGCCACATTTCTAGGAAAAGTGGGGAGGTACTACATCAAGGGAACCCGTCATGGAAGAAAAGAATCTGAACAACAGCCTTGAGACCTAGACCTTCCCTCTGATAGAGCATAATCAAATGAGAAAATACCAGAAAAACAACTCTGGTAATATGACTAAATAAGGTTCTTTAACAACCCCCCAAAATCACTCTAGCTCACCAGCAGTGGATCCTAAACAAGAAGAAATCCTTGATTTACCTGAAAAAGAATTCAAAAGGTCAGTTATTAAGCTAATCAAGGAGCCACAAGAGAAAGGCAAAGCCCAATTTAAGACAAATTTTTTTAAATGATGCAAGAAATGGGAGAAATCTTCAGTGAAATAGCACAAACAAGAAACAATCAAAACTTCAGGAACGAACGGATGCACTTACAGAAATGCAAAATGCTCTGCAAAGTCTCAGCCAAACAATGGAATGAGCAGAAGAAAGAACTTCAAAGCTTTAAGACAAGGTTTTTACATTAACTCAATCCAATAAGACCAATAAAAAAGAATAAGGAAATAGTAACAAAGCCTCCAAGAAGTCTGCGATTATGTTAAATGACCAAACCTAAGAATAATTGGTGTTCCTCAGGAAGAAGAGAAATCTAAAAGTCAAGAAAACATATCTGCGGGAATAATCAAGGGAAAATCCCCCCGCCTTACTAGAGATCTAGAAATCCAAACACAATAAAATGAAAGAACACCTGGGAAATTCATCACAAAAGGATCATCACCCAGGCACACTGTCATCAGGTTATCTAAAGTTAAAATGAAGGCAAGAATCTTAAGAGCTGTGAGGGAAAAGTACCAGGTAACCTATACAGGAAAACATCAGTTTAACAGCAGATTTCTCAGCAGAAACCCTAAAAGCTAGAAGGGACTGGGGCCCTATCTTCAGCTTCCTTAAACAAAACAATTGTCAGTTAAAAATTTTGTATCCAGTGAAACTAAGCTTCAAAAATGCAGGAAAGATACAGTCTTTTTCAGACAAACAAGTGCTCAGAGAATTTGCCACTACCAAGCCAGCACTGCAAGAACCTAAAAGGAGCTCTAAATCTTGAAACAAATCCCTGAAACACATCAAAACATTAACTCTTTAAAGCATAAATCACAAAGGACCTACAAAAAAAAACTAAAAATAGAAAAACAAGGCATAGAGGCAACAAATAGCATGAGGAATGGAACAGTATCTCACATCTCAGTAATAATATTGAGTGTTAATGGCCTAAATGCACCACTTAAAAGGTAACAGAATTGCAGAATGAGTAAGAATTCACCAAATGAAAGCACTTCCCCTTGTTTGCTTGGAGGGTCCACTCCTGTCCCTTGTCAACTCTGGAGCTTTTGCACACATGTTTAAAAAAAGGAATTCATCAACCAACTATCTGCTGCCTCCAAGAGACTCACCTAACACGTAAGAACTCACATAAACTTAAAGGGGTGGAAAAAGACATTCCATGCAAAAGGACACCAAAAGCAACCAGGGGCAGCTATCCTTATATCACAAAACCAATTTTACAACAACAGTTTAAAAATACAAAGATCATGATCATCTAATGATAGAAGGCCTTGTCCAACTGGAAAACATTATAATTCTAAATATATATACATCTAACATTGGAACTCTCAAATTTATAAGTTACTACTAGGCCTAAGAAATGAGATACACAGGAACAAAATAATAGCAGAGGGCTTCAATACTCCACTCACAGCACTAAACAGGTCATCGAGACAGAAAGTCAACAACAACAAAAAATGGATTTTGTTTGGAAAACTCTGCCCCTATCATGAAAGCTCTCTTTCCCTCCCCCACAAAGAGGCTCCCTTATCTCTCACTCTACATACCGCTCTAGCCTTCCTGCCCAGCCGCAGCCACCTCCTGCCCAGCAACCGGCTGACCAATCACCGCCTGCCTCATCAGCACTCCCCAGCTTCCCGCCACCCGGATTCCCACTGCCCGGCAGTTTAAACTGACCAACCGTTGCCTGCCACATCAGCTCTCCCGGCCTTCCCACTCCCTCGGCCCTTCAGCCCCCTATAAAAGAAGCCTGCTCCTCTGAGCACGCGCGGCCATTTTCCTCTTCTTCCCGGCTGGCCCGCCCAGAGGCTCTTTCCTCTCAATAAAGCCTGAACTTAAGACTTTCTTCTAACCTGCGGTCCAATTTTTTCCGAACGAGCTCTGTCTTCCCGTAGAGGGTAGGTCGGACAAGTGGTGCCGAAATCCAGGAGTTGGGGCCACTGGCCCGGCCACAGCCCCCTCCCCCCGACCTACCCAACACTGGCCCTGCCACCTCTACGCTCCGATTAAGGTAAGCCAAGCTTTTTCTTGCTTTACCTTCCCCCTCCCCACCTCCTCCTACGGCACAGTTGCAGCTGCTCCCCTCCGGCATTCCGCACGGACTCCTCGCCTAGTCTCGGCCGAGCCGAGGAAGTCCTCTGTTCCAGCTCCAGGAGCCTTCCAAGGGGTAGCTGCCAGACGGGGGATGCCCCTCTGACCGCTTCCCTAACCGTACTTAACTGTACTCCGGGGAATTTGCAACAAAAGGGGACGCCTTTTCTTTGCATCTACCCTGTAGCTGCGCCCGCCATGGGAAATTCGGAATCCAAAATACCTTCCAGCACCCCCCTTGGGTGCTTGCTGTGAAATTTTACCAAATTGGGATACTCCCAAACCCTCAGAAAGAAAAAGCTTGTCTTCCTGTCCCAGGTGGCTTGGCCCCAATATAAACTCAGTAACCAGTCACATTGGCCCCCGACTGGCACTTTTGATTTCAATACCCGCCGAGATCTGGACAATTTTTGTCGCCGCACGGGAAAAGACAATGAAATTCCTTACATTCAGGCTTTTTGGGACCTCCGTACCCACCCTGATCTATGCTCTTCCTGCTCCACCTACCAAATCCTCTTAGCTCGTACCCCTCGTAAATCTTCCTCCACTACCTCTGCCCCTCCCTACTCCTCACCGGAAGATCTGCCTGAACATCTGTCCCCTCCTGCCAACCTCGGCAACCAGTCGCCATCAACAGCACGCCCTTCCCCCACTCCCTCTGCACCTCCTACCTCAGAGGCCATGCCTTGCCCTTCCTCCACTCCCTCTGGGCCCCCTCCCTCGGAGGCCACACTTCCTCTTGCCTCCCCGGTGGCGGCCCACACCCACTCTCACCAACCAACTATCCTGGCCCCACTCCGAGAAGTAGCAGGCACTGAAGCAGATAAAGATCATGCTATAGATAACCAGATCCCACTAGGCCCTGAAGTAATCCCAAGTGAAGACCCCCAATGGGACTATCAGGCTAGTTGAGGGTCTGATATACCCAAGAGAGACCAAATGATTAGATACCTCCTCAGGGGAATGGATACTATATCTAACAAAGTTGTAAACTATGATAAACTAAGAGAAGTCACCCAACTACCTGATGAAAACCCTGCCCTGTTTCTCACCCGTCTTCAAGATGCCCTTACCTGCTTTACTCACCTAGACCCAGCCTCACAAAACGGGGCGACTGTCCTAGCATCTCATTTCATATCTCAGTCCGCCCCTGATATCTGGAAAAAACTGAAGAAGGTAGGAGATAGCCCCGAAACCCCTATACGGGACTTGGTAAAAATGGCCTTTAAAGTATTCAATGCCAGGGAAGATGCGGCTGAGGCTGCCCGCCAAACTCGCATGAAGCAGAAAGTCGCTCTACAGACCGAAGCCCTAGTAGCAGCCCTTCGGCTGGCAGAAATAACAAGGGTAAAGCAAATACCCGCACCCCTCCCGGGGCGTGTTTCAAATGTGGAAAAGAAGGGCACTGGTCAAAAGCCTGCCCCCAGCCCTCCTACCAAGCCCTGCCCTATTTGTCAGCTCATGGGACACTGGAAGTCGGATTGCCCTAACTCACCTCAGGCATCAGTTCCTCAAAACTCTGGCACGAGGGGGCAGCAGGGCAACATCCCCCAGAGCCAGGCTTCTGCCTCAGCTGGTCAGGAGCCAGGCATTCAGGAATCTCCAATCCCAAAGCTGTTAGGGTTCAGGGATGATTAACAGGGCCCTGGCTCCTCAACCTCAGTTACCCTTGCTGAGCCCAGGGTCATGCTCCAGGTAGCGGGTAAGAGCGTACACGGGGGCTACCTACTCCGTTCTTCCCTCCTTTTCAGGCAAAACCATCCCTTCCCAGGTCCCTGTTACAGGAATTGATGGGTCCCCCTCCACTCCTCACCAAACTCCACCCTTAACCTGTCTGTTTAGCCCTTCCATTTTTACCCACTCCTTTCTAGTCATTCCCTCTTGCCCTGTACCTCTCCTAGGGTGAGATATCCTAGTAAAATTGCAAGCTACCATTACTTTTCCACACACAGAGACCTTCCTCTTACCCCTCATCGCCAACTCACCTTTCCGCCCCTTCCTCCGGCCGAACTCCTCCCTGACATAAATCCCAAAGTATGAAATACTGATACCCCCACTGTAGCCTCACACCACCAACCCATACTCATACACCTAAAAGACCCCATAGCCTTCCCTTCTCACCCTCAGTTTCCTATCTCCAAAGTTCACCGCCTCGGCCTCCTACCTATCATAAATAAACTGAAAGCTCAAGGACTACTCATTCCTGCAAACTCCCCCTGCAACACTCCCATTCTGCCTGTGAAAAAGCCCTCAGGTCAGTACCACCTGGTCCAAGACCTCCACCTTATCAATGCAGCAGTCATTCTGGTTCATCCAGTAGTCCCCAACCCCTATACCATCCTCTCACATATCCCACCGTCCACAACCCACTTTTCAGTCCTAGATCTTAGGGATGCTTTTTCTCTATCCCGCTACACCCCGACTCCTACTTCCTCTTTGCTTTTACCTGGAAAGATCCTGTCACCAATCTGTCTCAACAGTTAACGTGGACGGTCCTCCCTCAAGGCTTCCGGGACAGCCCCCACCTGTTCAGCCAGGCCCTGGCGACAGACCTGCAGCAATGTAACATCTCCCCTTCTTCCTTACTCCAGCTGGATCAAAGCTTTCCCCACAGCTTATAAAACCGCAGGAGTTGTAGCTGAGTACCTCGTCCAGGACATCATTCCCTGATTCGGCCTTCCTTCTACCATCCAGTCAGACAACGGACCTGCCTTTATTTCTAAGATCACCACTGCCGTTTCCACATCCTTAGGGATTCAGTGGAAACTGCATGCAGCCTACCATCCCCAATCCTCGGGTAAAGTAGAACAGGCCAACGGCCTCATCAAAGAACACCTAACAAAACTTGCCCTCGAACTCCGCCAGTCCTAGGTTACCCTACTTCCTATTGTTTGACAAGGCTCCGAGCAAGCCCCCGGGGCCCCTCACAACTCAGCCCTTTTGAGCTGCTATACGGACGGCCCTTCTTACTCTCCTTCCCCCTACCACCAGACCTCCCTCCTCTATCTACCTACCTGCCCTATTTCACCCTCCTCCGAGCTCTTCTCCGAGAACATGCTGATACCTCCCTTCCCCAGCCTGATTCCTCTCCTAACCAAATACAGAAAGTTTCCCCAGGAGACCTGGTCCTTATAGAGTCACTCTCTCCAAAGCCACTAACTCCCAGGTGGGAAAGCCCATACACAGTCATCCTCACCACCCCCTTAGCAGTAGGAGTCGCCGAAATCTCCTCGTGGGTGCACCTAACCAGAGTAAAGAGAGCACCTCATGGGCCTCCCAAATCCTCCTAGAATGTTACCTCTACTGGTCCTCTATCTCTTAAGCTTACCAGAACCCCACAACACCTCCAGTAACCCTCCATGGAGATTCTACCTAACTGAAAATTACACCAAAACCACACACATTTGCAACACCCCTCCCTACAGCCACAACCACCTCCTCGCCACTTATGACTGCCCTCCTACAGGGTGCAACTCACCCATCTTTCTAAACTTCACTAAATTCTACAATGTCCATGAAGGAATTGGGATTTTACCTGTCATATGCTTCAACTATGACCAACCATCAGGAAAATGCAGTGATACTCCCTGGAGCTCCTGCATGGGTTGCACCTGGGGCTACTGTTCCCTACAGATAGCCCTTGACATGCGGGAGCAGCCCCCAAACATTCCTGCCCGGCTCAAAATTGTTCCAGACGTAGATGGAGAAGGAAATGTCAGAACTGGTTATACACGGTATTCTCTTCTCATACCTGACCCTTGGAATGACTGGTGGAAAAGCCCCCAGAAAGCTGCCTTATATGATTACCGAGACACCGCATATCCCTCCTCCCACCTGTACATTTGGCAGGCATACGTACGTACGGTCCACCAAGTCCACTCCGCTATTAACCTACAAGAAAAATCTCTAAATAACCAATTGCAACCACGCTCATCTCCGTTTTCCTGGCTAACCTTCCTCAAAGAAGGAATCAAGTTAGCTAACCTCTCAGGATTAACTGACCTAACCTCATGCCTCATGTGTGCCTCCTTAGGACAGACTCCCTTCGTCGCAGTCCCCTACCCCATCCCCCTCAACCTTTCAGCCTCAACTTCTCCCTTCTCCCCCATCAAGGAAGTAAACCTCTACACTCCACCTGATTTTACACAGCTACCAGTATGCTACTCCCTAGGCCGGAACTACTCCAACTGTAACAAAACCATACTGGTAACCACTAATCTGACAGCTCCAAAGGGAACTTTCTTCTGGTGTAACAGAACCCTCACAAAAACTCTCCACACCAGCCAATCCCCAACTCTCTTATGCCTCCCAGTGACCTTAGTCCCCCGACTCACTATATATTCCTCAACCGAATTCCAAATGCTACAAACACTGCTCCACCGCACCAGGCGAGCTGCTTTTCTGCCCCTAGCTGTAGGCATCTCCCTAGTAACCTCGGCACTTGCAGCTGGACTGGGAGGAGGAGCACTAACCCACTCTCACCAAGCTATAGCTCGGCTAACCTCACAATTCCAAACTGCTGTTGATGACTCTACTGAGTCATTAGCATCACTCCAACGACAGATTACCTCAGTTGCCCAAGTTGCCTTACAGAACCGAAGAGCCCTGGACCTGCTCACCGCCGAACGAGGAGGAACCTGCATCTTCCTACAGGAAGAGTGCTGTTACTACGTCAATGAATCCGGCCTAGTAGAAACCCGAATCAAGAACCTCCAGAAACTCAAAACTAACCTGCAGAATCAAAAATTCTTGGCTGAAGCCACAGCGTGGTGGTCTTCCTCTATGTATACCCTCTTGTCCCCGTTGCTTGGGCCCCTAATAGCCGTTCGCCTAATCTTACTTATTGCTCCTTGCTTTCTACAGTTCCTACAGTGGCGCTTTCAAGAACTAACTCGAGTCACCATCCACCAGATGCTGCTCCAACCTTACCCTGAACAAGTGCTAGAAGCGGACCTCTCCCCGAACATCCAGGCTCCTTAGGAAAAGAAACCTCTTCAGAACCGCCCCCCCCCCGTCGACCCTTGTCAGCAGGAAGTAGCCAGAGAGACAACCAACGCCCCTGACCCCCTCTTTTCTTCTTTTCTTTTAAGGAGTCAGGAATGTTTGGAAAACTCTGCCCCTATCGTGAAAGCTCTCTTTCCCTCCCCCACAAAGAGGCTTCCTTATCTCTCACTCATACTGCTCTAGCCTTCCCGCCCGGCCGCAGCCACCTCCCGCCCGGCAACCGGCTGACCAATCATCGCCTGCCTCATCAGCACTCCCCAGCTTCCTGCCGCCCGGCTTCCTGCCGCCGGGCAGTTTAAACTGACCAACCGTTACCCGCCACCTCGGCTCTCTCGGCCTTCCCACTCCCTCGGCCCTTCAGCCCCCTATAAAAGAAGCCTGCTCCTCTGAGTGCGCGCGGCCATTTTCCTCTTCTTCCTGGCTGGCCCGCCCGGAGGCTCTTTCCTCTCAATAAAGCCTGAACTTAAGACTTTCTTTTAACCTGCGGTCCGGTTTTTTCCAAACAAGCTCTGTCTTCCCGTAGAGGGTAGGTCTGACAGATTTAAGCTATACGTTGGAACAAATGAACTTAACATATATACAGAACATTCTACCCCAAAACATAGAATATACATTTTAGTCATCAGCTCATGGAACTTTCTCCAAGATAGACCATATAGGAGGCCACTAAACAAGTTTCAATTAATTCAAGAAAACTGAAATCATATCAAACACTCTCTTAGACCACAGTGGAATGAAGCTGGAAATCAACTCTAAAAGGAACCTTCAAAACCATGAAAATATATAGAAATTAAATAACTTGCTCCTGAATGATTAATCACTGGGACAACAACGAAATCAAGAAGGAAATTTAAAAACTCTTCAAACTGAATGTCAATAGTGACACAACCTATCAAAACCTCTGAGATACAGCAAAGGTGGTGCTAAGAGGAAAGTTTATAGCCCTAAATTTTTACATCAGAAAGTCTGAAAGAGCACCAGGCAATCTAAGGTCACACCTCAAGAAGCTAGAGAAACAAGAACAAACCAAACCCAAACCCAGCAGAAGAAAGGAAGATCAGAGCAGGACTAAATGAAATGGAAACAAACAAAAAAATACAAAGTTAAGTGAAACAAAAAGCTGGTTCTCTGAAAAGATAAATAAAATAGAGCATTAACAAGATTAACTAAGAAGAAACAAAATTCAAATAAGCTCAAGCAGAAACAAAACGGGGTACTACAACTGACACATTCAAGTCTACTATGAACACGTTTACCCACATAAACTAGAAAACCTAGAGGAAATGGATACATTCCTGGAAAGATACCACCCTGCTAGCTTAAATCAGGAAAAATTAGATACTCTGAACAGACCAACAACAAGCAGCAAGATTGAAATGGTAATTTAAAAATTACCAACCAAAAATATCCAGAATCAGATGGATTCACCACTGATTTCTACCAGACATTAAAATAAGAAATGCTACCAATCCTCTTGACACTATTCCACAAGACAAAGAGGGAATCCTCCCTAAATCATTCTATGAAGCCATTATCACCCTAATATCAAAACCAGGAAAGGGCAAAAAGAAAACTACAGACCAATATCCCTGATGAACATAGATGCAAAAATCCTTAACAAAATACTAGCTAAACTAATCTAACAACATATCAAAAAGAGAATCCACCACGATCAAGCAAGTTTCATACCAGAGATGCAGGGATAGTTGAACATATGCAAATGTTAAATGTATTACAGAACATAAACAGAATTGAAAACAAAAATCATATGATCATCTCGACAGACAGTAAACTAAACAAAATCCAGCATCCCCTTATGGTTTAAACGCTCAGCACAATCAGCATACCGGGGCATACCTCATGGTAATAAAAGCCATCTACATATGACAAATACACAGGCAACATAAGACTAAACGGGGAACAGTTCGAAGCATTTCCTCTGCAACCTGGAACAAGACAAGGGTGCCAAATCTCACCATTTCTCTTCAGCATAGTACTTGAAGTCCTAAAAAGAGCAATCAGACAAGACAAAGAAATAAAGGGCATCCAAATCAGTAAAGAGAAAGTCAAATTGTTGCTCTCTGCTGATTATATGATTTTATACCTAGAAAATCCTGAAGACATCTCCAAAAAGCTCCTAGAACTGATAAAATAATTCAGCAAAGTTTCTGGATACAAAATTATTGTATACAAATCAGTAGCTATCCTGTACACCAACCGCGACCAAGCTGAGAATCAAATCAAGAATTCAACCCCTTTATAATAGCTGGAAAAAAAAAAAACTTAGTAATCCCAGCACTTTGGGAGCCAAGGCGGGTGGATCACGAGGTTAAGAGATTGAGACCATCCTGGTCAACATGGTGAAACCCCGTCTCTACTAAAAATATAAAAAAAAAAAAAATTAGCTGGGCATGGTGGCACATGCCTGTAATCCCAGCTACTCAGAAGGCTGAGGCAGGAGAATTGCCTGAACCCAGGAGGCAGAGGTTGCGGTGAGCCAAGATCATGCCATTGCACTCCAGCCTGGGTAACAAGAGTGAAACTCCGTCTCAAAAAAAAAAAAAAAAAAAAAAAAGAAATATACCTAACCAAGGAGGTGAAAGACCTCTACAAGGAAAACTACAAAACTCTGCTGAAAGAAATCATAGCCAACACAAACAAATGGAAACATGTCCCTTGTTCATGGACAGGAAGAATCAATATTGTGAAAATGACCATACTGCCAAAAGCAATAAACAAATTCAATGCAATTCCCAGCACACCACCACCTCTTCTAGTTCTTCACAGAATTAAAAAAAAAATCCTAAAATTCATATGGAACCAAAAAAGATTCCACATAACCAAAGCAAGAATAAGCAAAAAGAATAAATCTGAAGGCATCACATTACCTGATTTCAAACTATACTATAAGGCCATAGTCACCAAAACAGCATAGCACTTGTATAAAAATAGGCACATTCACCAATGGAACACAACAGAGAAGAGAATAGAAATAAACCCAAATACTTACAGTCAACTGATCTTTGACAAAGCAAGCAAACATAAAGTAGGGAAATGACACCCTGTTCAACAAATGGTGCTGGGATAACTGGCTAACCACATGTAGGAGAATGAAACTGGATCCTTATCTCTCACCTTATACAAAAATAAACTCAAGATGGATCAAAGACTTAAATCCAAGAAGTGAAACTATAAAAATTCTAGAAAATAACATTAGAAAAACCCTTCTAGCCATTGGCTAAGGTAAGGATTTTATGACCAAGAACTCGAAAGCAAATGCAATAAAAACAATGATAAATAGCTGGGACTTAATTAAACTAAAGGAACAGTCAGCAGAGTAAACAGACAACCCAGAGAGTGGGAGAAAATGTTCACAATCTATACATATGACAAAGTACTAATATCCAGAATCACAACAAACTTAAAACAAATTAGCAAGAAAAAAAATTTCATCAAAAAGTGGGTAAGGACATGAATAGAAAAATCTCAAAAGAAGATATACAAATGGCTAACAAACCTATGAAAAAATACTCAACAGCACTAATGACCAGGGAAATGCAAATCAAAACCACAATGTGAATGTGATTCTCCTGCAAGAATGGCCATAGTCAAAAAAATAAAAAAATAATAGATATTGAAGTGGATGCGGTTAACAAGGAATACTCTACACTGCTGGTAGAAATGTAAACTAGTACAACCACCAATGGAAAACACTGGCAATTCCTTAAATAACTAAAAGTATAACTGCCATTTGGTTCAGCAATCCCACTACTGAGTTTCTACCCAGAGGAAAGAAAGTCAGACAAAAAATTACTTACACATGCACGTTTAGAGCAGCACAATTCACAATTTCAGAAATGTGGAACCAACCCAAATGCCTATGAATAAACAAGTGGATAAAGAAACTGCGATATATACATATAAATATGATGCAATACTACACAGCCATAAAAAGGAATGAATTATTAGCATTTCCAGCAACCTAAATGAGATTGGAGACTATTATTTTAAGTGAAGTAACTCAGGAATGGAAAACCAAACATGACATGTTCTCACTTATAAGTGAGAGCTAAACTATAAGGATGCAGAGGCATAAGAATGACACAATGGACTTTGGGGACTCAGGGGGACAGGGTGGAAAGAGGGTAAGAGGTAAGAGACTACAAACGGGGTACAGTGTATACTGCTCAGGTGATGGGTGCCCCAAAATCTCATGTAACCAAATAACACCTGTTCCCCAATAACCTATGGAAATAGAGTAAAATATTGTATGAATTGAAAAGCATAAAGTTTCTGAAATATTTTTCTTAAACCCCCTACATCCACATACACAACTCCCCTTAATACACACACAGAGTATTTTAATACACTGTTAATATGTATTTCCCTATGTTTTGTTATCAAACAAATCCAACCAGATGAGAACCTGGCCAATGACCGCCATTTTCCTAACCTGAGTAATTGCCAAAAACATTTTGGTTTATTCTGCAGTGATCTCTCTTTCCAACATTTATTTTGGGTTCTGAGAAAGCATTTTAATCCATAATAGCTGATGGAATATGATAAAGGGATAGTTCTCAGCCTGGCAAGATGTGGCAGGGCGTGGGGGGAGTAAGAAGCATATCAGACATTGTGCCAAAATAATCATTCTACAATGACTCAGGATAACTTCAAAGAATTGGCTTATCAAAGATGAACAAGTTAAGAGTTGGCAGGAGTTATTTGCCATTAGATAGGGCAGTATTAGACATCCCTGCTGCTGGTTAGAACTTATCAAAACTTGGATGAATGGCAATCAGAAGAAACCCTGACAGAAGGCATCGGAGACTTCATGAAGGGGTATGAAGAGACTGGAAGGGCAACAGCCAACATAGCTGCCAGGGAACACACCTGCAGGGAGGTCTATTGTTTAGCAACCTCATATAACACTGAGTTTAAGCGCTCCCATATTCAGGTAGAGTGCTGCTAAAATTGGAGAACCCGTGGGTATTCATGCAGACAACAATGACAGAAACACTTGCCATAATATTAAGCAAAACAAAACCTCAACAGGTTTCATTCTATGATAAGATCATAATTTTCAAAAACAAAAGCACAAAACTACAAATAAAGAAGATCAGATGGAAATACACAAATCTATGAACAGTGATTGCCTTGACTGGTAGAACGGTAAGTAGACTTTCCTTCCTTTTCTGTGTCTTCCAATTTTTCTTGACTAATTATGTGCTTTTATAATAGAAAACATGTACTTTAAAAAGAGGAAATGTTCTTTGTTTTCTTTCTCTCACTCTGGAAAGTACATTATTATCCTCTTAGGAGCTGCTGCTTTTTGGTATCCCATTTTTCCATGACCCAAACCAACACACAATGTTGAGCAAATGAAGAAAACACAAGGGAAATGATGAGATGAGAGTTAGATTTGGGGAAAGTCAAATGAATAAAATAAGCAGTTAATTTTCTTTTTTTTTTTTCTTGAGACAGAGTCTCACTCTATCACCCAGGCTGGAGCGCAATGGCGTCATCTCAGCTCACTGCAACCTCTGCCTTCCGGGTTCAAGCAATTCTCCTGCCTCAGCCTCCCAACTAGCTGGGATTACAGGCACTTGCCACTGTGCCTGGCTAATTTTTGTATTTTTGGTAGAGATGGGGTTTCATCATGTTGGCTAGGCTAGTCTCGAACTCCTGACCTTGTGATCCATCCACCTCGGCCTCCCAAAGTGATTACAGGCGTGAACCACAAAGGCCAGCCACCAGATGATTCTTTATCATGTAGTCACTCTGCCTGGCAAACAATGAGGTAAGCCAATAAGTACAACATAGTGCCTATCTCTTTCCAGTATTATTCTAAAATGTTATAATACCTGAGAAGCTTTTTGGAAACTATTCTTTTCAAAGTAAAACTCAGAATATAATAATCAAAAAAGGACTTCTAAACCATCTCTAGAGCAAGTTTTATACACAAATATACATAATTAATAACCCCAGAATTTGTTCATAATTTATTCATAAATAAAAATGTATGTATATGTATAATATAAATATCCCATATTAGCAATATTTGGGGAACATTTGATGGTTCATGTGAAAATAAGACGTGTTGAATTTAAAATGGTTATAGGACACTAATGTATTTGTTAATTGTAACTAAAATGCTAAAATGACTCTGAATGTAGCTGCTTATTGCTTTGAAATAAATATTTCCACCACTTGCTAGAATAAGAAGTATCAATATCCATAGCAGCAGTACGCATTACATTTAAGAGTTGATGCGGGAATCAGATTCCCTCAACTCAAATCCAAATTCCCTAAGTCCATGACCACGTGCAAGTTATTAAATTATTCAAGTCTCACTTTCCTGATTTGTAAAATAGAGTACTAGGAGTTTGAAATTATAAATGACATAATATTTACATAGTACCTTACCCATATGAGGTCTTAAAAAATGTTATTCATTACTGTTATCCTTACTATCAAACAAGTACCAGTAGTACCTAGCCTCAATTTTTAAATCAGTCCTTTGCTGTAGAAACCGTAAGACGGCTGCATCTAAGAGGGTACTGAAAGGCACTGCCAGGAAGCCCTGTGTACCTGCAGGAGACCAGCATGTGTTGTAGCAGGAAGCTAGAACTCAGAATTGTAAGTTACTAACCATATTTAAGAATTTCTTCTGCACTCAGTTTTCAATGATAGGAAGAGCAGCTTGAACATTTTGGGGGTGTTAGGTACAGAATGTAGATTTTCCAGCCCTGTGTCCTTTGGAATACAAGCTGCTACTTGTTGTCAGTGTTGGAAAGAAGGTTTATTTTGGCAAAGATGAGACTGTCTTCCTTCCAGATTCTTGGGAATTTAACATGCCAGATACTAATGGGCTCAGCTCTCAACGAAAAAGCACAAGAATGGCATCTGGCGGATCTCCGTATCCTTTCCAGGAGACCCATTTACCCTCCCTCTCTAGCTCTAATTCTTTTATAGAATAGGACTTAAATAAAATTTTTCTGCATTCCCAACAATTTTAGTTTCTATGTTGTAGGAACTCCAATGCTGAGACCTCGGTATGAAAACTAGTCATGTTATGGGAAAACTTCCAGGGTATCTGGCACAAGCAAGTGTAGAATCACTTGTTAGCAACATTTCCTCAAATAAGATTTTATGCAGTTTCCATAGTGTTAATAATCCCCACTGATTATTAATTTCACAATGAAAAATTATGAGCTATATAAGGAAACAAGGCACCAGGAAGATTATAAGTACAACCTGAGAAAAAATAGCATCCCTCAAATCCAAGTTAATAGAACGTTCAGAGGTTACTAAAATATGTATTTTTAAAATTATTGAAGAGATAGGAGAAGCCAAAATAACAATGAAGAAACAGGGTGTAATAAAAATAATCAGAAACTGGAAAATGAAACAAATGGAATTTCTACAAATGAAAATACAGTTACTGAGATTAAGCTCAGTATAGAATGAAATAGCATGTTAAATCAAGGTGACAAAAGAATTACTGAACTTAAAAGAAAGCAAACAGAATATGTATAAGTTTTTAGAGAGACATGGAAGATAGAACAAAAATTTTCAATGTATATTTAGAATGAGTAACAGAAAGCAACAGCAGACAGAGTAAGAGTAACATGTTCTTAGGAAGACAATAACTTGAAATTTGATTAAAAGATGTTTTATAATTGAAAGATATGACTGTTCAGTCTGATAAAGCACACTGATGGTAAGGCAAGATACCCAAGCAGGATAAAGAAAAGAAAGTCTTTATCTAGACACAAGAGTAAAACTGCAGCGCCTCAAGATGAAGATAACATCTTTAAAGAAAATGAGGGAAAGAAGGTCTTTTCCATGCAAAAGACCTACAATTGACATGGCAGCAGACTTCTCATCAGCAACAATGAAGACCAGAAGACAATGAAATGATTTTTAAATTCTGAGAGTAAAAGAAAATCAATCTTCTATATTAAACATATTCTACTCAAAAACCCATACATATCTACGTACTCTTTTAATGCAAGGTGAAATAACAACAAATAATAATTATCAGACACATTTTGATAAAGTTTACTATCAACAGATCCTCATTGGCAGAGCTCTAAGTCAAGGACATACTTGGGTCAAAAAGAATTAAACTGAGAAGTTCGGAATGATATGCAGGAAATAGTAATAACCAAAAAGAGAAGAGAAAAAGCTAAATATGTCAGTAAATCTAAATAGTATGGGAAAATACTACTATGAATAATAAAAGTGACTCATTTGGGTTTGAATGAATAAATCTTAAATTTATGAATTTTAGTGAAACAATTTTCATTGAGTTCTATTACTTTTATGAAGTTTCTTTTAAAATATAAGAAAGATCATTGAGCTTGAAGTCAACAGATCTTGGTTCTAGTTGGTAGTATTATCAGCTATGTGACTTTGAATACATTGTTTCCATTTGTAAAATGATATTCAGATAAGATGAACATAAAGTTTTCTTTGAAAATCTAAAAATCTTATTCTGTTCATATCATATATTACTGTGCTGCTTGTTGGTCATGTTCTCCCACAAGAAAAGAATACAAGAGGCTGGGCACAGTGGCTCACACCTGTAATCCCAGCACTTTGGGAGGCCGAGGCAGGTGGATCACAAGGTCAAGAGATCAAGACCATCCTGGTCAACATGGTGAAATCCCGTCTCTACTAAAAATACAAAAAATTAGCTGGGCGTGGTGCTGCATGCCTGTAATCCCAGCTACTCGGGAGGCTGAGTCAGGAGAATTGCCTGAACCCAGGAGGCGGAGGTTGCGGTGAGCCAAGATCACGCCATTGCACTCCAGCCTGGGTAAACAAGAGCGAAACTCCGTCTCAAAAAAAAAAAAAAAAAAAAAAAAAGAGAGAGAAAGAAAGAAATGAATACAAGAACCCATGTAATAATTATAGTGGAACCAAAGAAATGTGCCTCTTTGGCTCAAATCCCTGGCTACTGAGTTACATGCGTATTTGTTGCCTTTCAAAGAATATGTGTAACTGGGGCCAATTCCCCTCAAAATCCTGAAACTGATCCACAAGATTTATACCAACTGTATGTCAGGGAACACTCACTTTTGATGTTGTTCTTGTTGAACATTTAATGAGAACTTGCAGAGTGCTGAATCACCACCAACACCAATCTGCCCTCCAGTCATTTTACATGTTTCATAAAACAGTGCTTGAGTGAAACTCTCCCGGGGCCTCATGGGAGCCAGAGATGCTGTCTACCATCACTAGGAACTTTTCGCAAGGAAAAAAGAAGTTGGGAAAAAAGTAAATCTATTCATTCTGTATTCATAGAGGGAAAAGATTATGAAACATATTTTTCCTAAGAAAACAGAACAAAATGATTCTATCCTAGAATAATCCTAGACTCAGATAGGAATGACTTCTGCTCTGAATGAGGTGTGCAGTCTGAGGTCTGAGAATTACATTATAGATGAGCCCTTTTTTCAAACATTCCTTTAACTTCTGACAAGTTTCTTCAAGTTGGGAAACTGTTTCTCTGGTCCTACTCTGCTTAAGAACTCCCTGAATTATCGTCCTCATACTAAGTAAGAATGATGTCGAAATCCCTTATATTCTTATATGGAAATTACTGCAAAGCCTGATTCTGTTTCATCATTCCATTATTTAAAGAGGCACTTGCACTTGATGGTCTATGTGCTGGCTGTATCCACAGATATTCCTCTGTCTACCCCTCTCTCTGAACATGTCAATGACTGATAATTACCCCAATATATTCATACCTTAGTGCATGTTCCATCTACGTGGAATTTACTTTCCTCTTTCTTCAAAATGCAGCTCCTCTTTATTCTTTTTTTTTTTTTTTTTTTTGAGACGGAGTTTCGCTCTTGTTACGCAGGCTGGAGTACAATGGCGCAATGTCGGCTCACCGCAACCTCCGCCTCCTGGGTTCAGGCAATTCTCCTGCCTCAGCCTCCTGAGTAGCTGGGATTACAGGCACGAGCCACCATGCCCAGCTAATTTTTTGTATTTTTAGTAGAGACGGGGTTTCACCATGTTGACCAGGATGGTCTTGATCTGTTGACCTCGTGATCCACCCGCCTCCGCCTCCCAAAGTGCTGGGATTACAGCCGTGAGCCATCGCGCCCGGCCCAGCTCCTCTTTATTCTTAAAGATGCCGCTTCTTTCAAGAAGCTGCCCCCTAATCTCTCTGCATCACATACTCTCGGGCTCTTGCTCTTTTGTGCTCTCCCCAGAAGAACACCATGCTTATATGGTAGGCATCGCTAATAATCACCAATTTATTGAAATCCCTTCTCCTTCCAGGCACATAAAAGACTGTATTTTTTCTATTCGTTTGAAGTAAGGCAGGCTATGTGACTTACCTTGGCCAGTGAAATGTGAGTGGAAATAATAAGCATCATTTTCAACCTAAAGAATTTAAGAAATGTAGGCAATTTTTCACCCTTCTTCCCCTTCCTATCAACTGAGGTCACATGTTTCCTGATGCTTCAGCGTAGTGGAAGTTCCAGTGTCCTGGTTTGCCAAAGTGCCACATGAAGAGCAGTTATGGAAAAATGCCTAGACCCACAGAGCTCTGCTTGTATGTGAGCAAGAAATAGGCCTTTCCTTTGGTTAGCCAATGCAACACTGGGGATGTTTACTGCAGCATGTTCTAAACTTCCTGACTAATATAAGGCCTCTGTAATAGAATCTACAGCATGTATCCATTTTCTTACCTCTCTTCTTGAGACAGTGAGCTTAGACATTAATTTATGTATTCCCTGCACTCAAGATAGTGACTGACATACAGTAGGTGCTTAACGAATTTCTTCAATAGCATGAAGTAGGAAGAGGAGCAAGAAGACTTATTGGATTTCTTATTGTTTGGTGTCTCATCAGTCTGTACAGCTATAGTGTCAGGCCCGGTAAACAGAAAGACAACCATGTAGCAAAGAGTAGAATGTTTCCCTTAAATTAGGCCAAATATGTCAAGCACTGCCAGTTGAATTGCACAAGTTTGTGCATGAACCAATTTTACTGCAGAGACAAAAATCATCACAAACTTGGAAACTGTGCACAATATTCTTTGAAAAAGAAAAGCAGTCATAACTCTTTTGTGCCTTGACTGTCAAGGAAGTTAAAGCCAGGGAGTGCAAGCCTTCCAACATCTTTTCTCCAAAACTGTCTGAGTAGTTCCAGAGTGTTTGCAATTCCAAATGAATTTTAGAATTATCTTATCAATTCCACAAGAAGGAAAAATGCCTGTTGGTATTCTGAATGGGATTGTACTGAATGTATAAATCAATTAGAAGAAAATAATATATTAATATTGATTCTTCCAATTTATAAATATAGTTATCCTATTTTATGTCTTCTTTAATTTCTTAATCTTTTATATTTTTTATGTAGAAGCCTTATAGAAATTTTATTTTCTGACTGAAAATATTTCTGACTGAAAATTATTTGTAATAATTTTCTTTTTATCTTAAATGAAAATGCACCTTTTATTTCATCTCTCAATTTTTTGTTAAAATGTGTATTTTATATATTGAGGATCTTAAAACTTTCTCATTTTCTAATATCAGCATTTAAAGCTATAAACTTCCCTCTGAGTGTTGCCTTATTTGCATCCCACAGTTGACAAAATTTACTTTCATTTTCACCCAGTTCGAAATTGTTTCTAACATTATTTCTTTTTTAACCTATACATTATTTAGAAGTGGGTGTTGCTTAATTTCCAAATATTGGGCTTTTTTTTTTTTTTTGAGACGGAGTTTTGCTCTTGTTACCCAGGCTGGAGTGCAAATGCTCAATCTTGGCTCACCGCAACCTCCGCCTCCTGGGTTCAGGCAATTCTCCTGCCTCAGCCTCCTGCGTAGCTGGGATTACAGGCACGCGCCACTATGCCCAGCTAATTTTTTGTATTTTTAGTAGAGACGGGGTTTCACCATGTCGACCAGGATGGTCTCGATCTCTTGCCCCCGTGATCCACCCACCTCAGCCTCCCGAAGTGCTGGGATTACAGCCATGAGCCACCGCGCCTGGCCCAAATATTGGGCTTTTTAAGATATGTTACTGTGATTGATTTCTAAGTAATTTTTCTTTTGCTCAAACAACACATTCTGTATGATTTTAATCTTTTTAATCCTACTGAGACATTTAATTTTCAGCACATAATCTGTTTGGGTTTCTGTTCCAAGTGGTGTAGTCTTATTTTGATGGATAATTGTTCTATAAATGACAATCTGTGGATAGCGTTGTTCAGATATTCTACATTCGTACTAATTGTTTCTCTACTTTTTCCACTAATTACTAAGAGTTCTGTTCAAAATCTCCAATTCTGATTTCACAGGTGTCTCTTTTCTCCTTTGAGTTCTGTCAGTCTGAGCTCTCATGTTCTGAAATGTGATGGTTATCTGCATACATTTGTGTTATTTCTATACTTCGTTGATAAATTAACCTTTTCTTCATTGTCCTTCTACACTTTTGGTAATACTCCTTGTATATACATGTCTACTTTTTCTGATATCAATATAGCCTTCTTCTGATTACTATTTGCATGGTGTATCTTTTTCCAATCCATTTACTTTCAATCATTTTGGGATTAAAATACAACTCTCCCAGTAGTTTAGAACGAAAATGCAGCATGTAGTCGGATCTTTCTTTTTCAACCAGTTTGACTATGTGTGCCTTTTAATTGGAATGCACAGACCATTATATTTATGGTAATTATCAATATATTTGGCTTAAATTTTTCTGTTATTTGTTTTCATTTGTTTCTTTTTTAATACAGGGGCTTACTCTGTTACACAGGCTGGCGTGCAGTGGCACAATCACAGCTCACTGCAGCCTCAACCTCCCCAAGCTCAAGTGACCCTCCTGCCTTAGCCTCCTGAGTGGCTGGAACTAGAGGCATACACCACCATACCTGGTTAATCATTGTCATTTTTTGCCAAGACAGGGTCTTGCTGTATTGCCAAGGCTGGTCTCAAACTCCTGGGCTCAGTCCGCCCATCTCAGCCCCACAGAGTTCTGGGATTACAGGCGTTACACCCAGCCTTCTTCTCCTATTGGCTTCTTTCTTCTTTCCTGTCTTCTTTGGGTTAACCGGATTTTTTTAGGATTTTATTTTAATTCCTATAACACCTTTTTTTAGCTATATCTTTCTTGGTATTTTTCACTGATTGCTCTGGTTTTACATATACATCACTGATTTATGACAGCCTATGTAGAGTTAACCTTGTGCTGCATTATGTAAAGGTAAGGCACCTGCAAACTGTACTTCCATTTGCACCCCTCACACCATGTACATTTTACATTTATATACATGATGACCCCACTATAAAATGTCAGTTTTGTATTAAACTACTGTTGTATTTTAAGCAAACTGAGGAATAAAAAAAAAAATCTTTACATCTCCTTACTTATTTACCATTTTCTGTGCTCTTTATTTCTTCCCCTAGGTCTAAGTTTCTATCTAGTGTTAACTCCCTTCAGCATCACCTCTGCATTCGTTCTAACAAAGTATCAGGTTATGGGTGCACCAAAATCTCACAAATCACCACTAAAGAACTTACTTATGTAACCAAAAACCACCTGTAACCAAAAACCAGTAGCTTAAAGCCACACAAATTACCTTATAGTTCCGTGAGACAGAAGTCTGAAATGAGTCTCACTGGGCTAAAATGAATGTGTCCTCCAGGCTGTGTCTGGAAGCTCTCGGGCAGGAGCCCTCAATCCTCAGGCCACAGCCTGATACTGGTTCATGGCCTGTTAGGAAACGGGCCACACAGCAGGAAGTGAGTGGCGGGCAAGTAAGTGAACTTTCATCTGTATGTATGGCCGCTCACCATCACCAAGGCTTGCGTTACTGCCTGAGCTCCACCTCCTGTCAGATCAGTGGTGGCGTCAGATTCTCATAGGTGCCCTAACTCTATCATGAACTGTGCATGTGAGGGATGTAGGTTGCCCTCTTTATGAGACTCTAATGCCTGATGATTTGTCACTGCCTCCCATCACCCCCAGATGGGACCTTCTAGTTGCAGGAAAACAAGTCAGGGCTTCTACTGATTCTACATTATGGTGAGTTTTATAAGTTTTTTATTATACAGTACAATGTAATAATAATAGAAATAAAGTACACAATAAATGTAATGTGCTTGAATCATCCTGAAACGTTTTCCTACCCTGACCCTGATCTGTGAAAAAAAATTGTCTTCCACCAAACAATCCCTGGTGCCAAAAAGACGTCACCATGCTCTAGAAGACAAGCTGATTTAGTAAACCTTTTATTTTAGATATTATACATTTTAGTTCTAGAAACTAAATGGGTTCTTTTCTATAGTGCTAGCTTTTCTGTTGAAATTCCCTATCTGTTCACTTATTATGATAGTCTTATCTTTTAAGTACCTAAATCTTTTTATAACTTAAGAATCTTTGGCTGGGTGCAGTGGCTCACACCTGTCATCCCAGCACTTTTGGAGGCCAAGGTAGGTGGATCACCTGAGGTCAGGAGTTTGAGAGTAGCCTGAGCAACATGCTGATACCCCATCTCTACTAAAAATATCAAAATTAGCTGGACGTGGTGACTCACACCTGTAATCCCAGTTATTTGGGAGGCTGGGGCAGGAGAATCGCTTGAACCCAGGAGGCAGAGGTTGCAGTGAGTGGAGATCACGCCACTGCACTCCAGCCTGGGTGACAGGACAAGACTCCTCAACAAATAAACAAACAAACAAAAAATACGTCTGAGTGTCCAGGTCTTGTCTGTGTAGTGGCAACATCAAGGAATGCTCACAACTAAGTCAGTGACAAAAATGACGACTGGAGCAGCCACTCTCAGAAAACGTCCTTCCCTCCTCAAGTCTACTGACAGTATCGCTTAGCTAAAAGAAGAAATTCAGAGGGCAAAGCAAGCCTAACATACGTCACCCTCGGAACATACAGCAGATTGAATTCTTCCATTGTCACAGCCTAGGAATGTAACCTGTGCCTGGAGCTAAGGTGCTGAGAGATGTTTAAAGGTTTCAGTTGAGATGGACCCACCTTCCTAACGCAAAATCATATGCTCAGAAAAAGAGGAGGACGTAATACACATTTAATTTCTTATCTCCCCTCTAGCACTTGCTCTCTTTAGCTCTCCACCTCAGATTCACAATCAACTTAGCATGTACCTACTCATCGATTTGAATGGTGACCCGGGGCTGTGGGAATTGCAGATAGCGAGACAGTGTTCTGGTCACTCATTAGGTAATGCTAAGGATTGTTGTTGCTGTAGCTCCTTCTTGCAGCAATTTCACTACGTCTCTGTCAGTACACCCTGATTAAGCACAAATTCCCCTGTGGCATGCCAGGTTATGGCCAGTACACAGAAGTAGCAAACAGCTCCAGGTTAGCCCTTGCTTCCTCTGGACCCACTGCCCTTTCTCTCAAATCATCATCTCCAGTCCTCTGATTCCGATGCTTGTCCACTCAGTTTCATAGGCCACACTTTTCTTTAGCTTTTCAACAGAGACTGAATTTTCATTCCAGCTCTACCACTATTTGATTCCACGTCCTCAGGAAAGTCAGTTTACTACCATCTATGCCAGCAGTTCTCAACACAGGCTGCTCCTTAGTATCCCACTGCCTGAGCCACAGCCCCAGCCTCAGAAGTTCCAGTTCAGTTAGCCCACAGTTAGGATATTGTTGAGAGCAAATTCTGACGTCTGTGATATTGTTTGCTGAGGACAGTGGCACGGAAAACCTAGTCAGTCCCCTACAGCGTAAGATGGCCCCCAAGCAGAAAATTGCTCAGTGTTATAAAACAGTAACTAATATGAATGTGTCTCACACAAGATGAATTAGTTCTGTGAACACAGGATATGTGACTCTCTCCTTTGCTCCCTCGTAAAGAGTGCTTTCTAGTTTATCCTTAACCTACAGTGAACATACACTAGCTTTCTGATTAGTTTACCTTTAACCAGTGAAAGAATGCAGAGCATCACTTGTAAAACTTCTCACTGGCAAGTAAACAATAAATACGTGGGTCAGAATCTGCTCTGGGCTCTCAGCTGGGAAAGCTGGGAGACCCTTGATGCATCGCTCTGATCACCCACCTTTACTTTCTTTCTCCGTGTCTGTTTCTTAATTCCTTCAGTGCCACCTGGGTTGGGGTCTCTACAGCTTAGCTGGCCTCAGCAGGATATCATCCCTAGGGGATTATAATGGGCAGTCAGTGTTAAGAACCATAAAACCTGTGTTTCCTAATCACCTGGGAGGTGGTTACAATGCACATTTCTAGCTCACTGCCCTCCCCCACTCCCGGAGTCTAATTTAGGATACTCAATTAGAGACCAAGCATTTTCCATTTTAGTGAAGCTAGAACTGGTGGTCCAGGTAACAGTCTTTGAGAAATACCAATTTTAAAAAAGAGGCAGCTACATGATGTGATGTCTAGGGTCCATTTCAGGCTAATGTTTGGTCATTTGGAATTGCTGTCCTTCAGAAGGAGTAGATGATCCCAATGCTTTGTGCCTGTTTAGTCTTAAAAAAGATTGGTTTTATCTTAAGATAAAGGACTTGTCTGGCTTTTTGCTGACTACCTTCTTCTCCCCAAAACTGGAAGCACTTGATCAACGTGGATGAGCTCAACCTCTCCTGTTCCCACACCCTCTTCCACTCTAGAGGTTTTGGAACGCGTACTATGGGCAACAGGATTTAAGAAGCGCTGAACACCATGGAACTCCATACCAAGCTTCTTCCTTTGTTCAAAACCCGTACCCTGGACTGACCTTGCTGCTCCGGTTACCAGACTTTTACCCTGACTACACAAGATCAAGCCTTCCCACCTTGACCTTAATGCTGTAAATGGACCCTGACATTGCTGCCTATGCCTGGTTTATTTGAATCATTGTCTTTAAAATAGCGAGAGCCAGGCCATCTCGCCACCTTCCACAGCAGCGTGTCATGCCATCTAGAGACTCCTTCTCCCGGTTTTAACCCGGTGCTTCACATTCCCGATTTCTGCCACATGCTTCCCTCCCTGGCTAGGGCCTCTCTCATAGTAAATGAGTGCCTAGATCACCTCCCATTATGTTCATCCTTATTGGCTCCCGGATCCACATATTGCTCAGTCCATGTGACTTCTTTCTGCCCCCACTCACTGCTGGTGTTAGTTCCAGGCCCCACGGTTCCCTATTCATCATAGTGCTAGACTTCAATGAACACTTGCTACTTACTAGCACTGTGCTAAGAAAACTGCATTCACTATCTCATCTATTCTCATAAAACCCAAATGAGATACATATTAATTTAATCCTCATTTTACAAATGAGGAAACTGGGAGTGCTTAAAGTTCAGATTACACAGGCTGAGAACTAAACTCTCAGTACACTGCAAACGAAACATAGCGGGACAAAAATAAGGACACAGGCACCTTCCAGCCGCTGAAGCCAAGCCTGGCTTTGTGATATTGTGAGGTAGGAGTTCGCTTTCAGAATCCTGGCTTTTCTTTTTAGAATCTTTCTCCCCACCACATAGATACCTGAAAGCATCTGCCTTCAGGATCTGGCTTTGTCACAACCCATCTTGCCAACATCTGCTTGGAGAAACGACTCAGCATCATTTGATAATTTTCAATATATTGAAGTCAATATGTTTGTTTCTCTCCAAAGAATATTCATCCCAAGATGAAAATCAGAATGCAAATATATATATTTCTCCTTTAAAGAATTTGATGCATCAGCAAACAGATATCCTGAAAGATAGCAGGAAATCTTCAGATCTCATCTTACAGGTGGACAGCCCAATATGTGTGGTGAGCTCTTGGCAACGACCAGGCAGGAGACAGATTAGAGAAACACAGTTCAGGAAGTTGGTGTTGGTTTGATACTCAACAATTTTAATGATTGTACAAAGTTACCTATTGCTGCAAAAACAAATTACCACAAACGCTAAAGTCAAGATATCAGCAGGGCTGGTTCCTCTAGGTTCTGGGGGAGAACACATCCCTTGCCTTTCTCAGATTCTAGAGGCTACTCGCATTCCTTGGCTCATGGCTACAGCACTCCAACCTCTGCTTCTATCCTCATATCTCCTACTCTAACTCTCCTGCCTCCCTCTTGCCCTTATCAGAATGCTGTGATTACAGTGGGTCCACCCAGATGATTCAAGATAATCTCTTCATCTCAGGATCTTTAACTAAGCCACATCTGCAAAGTCATTTTTGCCATTTAAAGTTGCATATTAGCCAAGAATGTGAACGTCTTGGTGGTTAGGGGGCATTTTTTTGCCTACAGCAGACTTCATGACTCAAAAATAGGGGAGTATCAAGGACAGAGGGGAAGAATGGAAATTATTAGGACATTTTTGTTAATTTTTATGACAATGACAGAAAGTCAACTGAAATTGGATTAGGTGAGAGAGGAGAATTTGGGGTCACCCATAAGCAAGCCTACAAAAGGGAGGGGTAAGATCACAGCCTCCAGGATATCTGGATATGGACCTCCAATAATAACAACTCCTGTTTCTTATTTTTTTTCTTTCTTTTCTGCATCTTATTGCCAGCTGCTCCTCAATGCTGGACCATTCAAGTAGAGCTAAGTGTGCACCCTTTCTGCTTCATGACCACGGGAAAATAGGGTCCTTCCTCTGGCGCCAGCAAGAGAAAATTTCAGCAGGTTCCCTGATTTGCCAGCTTTGTATCCTATGGCCATCACTGCACCAACCAACAAAGTTGTTGGACATCTGGACTGACCTACTCAGGTCATTTGATGCCCCACAGCCACTGTGATTTACAGCCCTCACCAGAACCACCATGGTAGACATGAGAAAGAGTTCTTCAAGTGAAAAAGAGGACTTGTAAAATGATAAATGCCCTCTAAGAGGATGGCAGGTGATACCCAAACTTTTTTAGCATTAATTTCTCTCAAACTGAATAAAAACCAGCAAGAAAAATGAATTATTAGTCTGAGAAACATAGTGAGACCTTGACTCTACAAAGAATATTAAAAATTAGCCAGGCATGGTGGTACACACCTGTGTCATCCCAGTTACTCAGGAGGCTAAGGTGAGAGGATTGCTTTACCGGGGAGTTTGAGGGTCCATCAGGCTGTGACTGCACCATTGCACTCCAGCCTGGCTGACCGAGTTTAAGACTTGCCTCAATACAATAAAAGTCAATGTGATAGACCCACAGCCAGTGTCATACCGAATCAGGAAAAACTGAATGCTTTTTCTCTAAGATTTGGAACAAGACAAGGATGCTCGCTGTCACCCCTGTTACTCAACACAGTACTGGAAGCCCTAGATAGAGTAATCACACAAGAAAAATAAATAAAAGGCATCCAGACTGGAAAGAAAGAAGTCAAATTATCCTTGTTTGCAGATGATACAATCTTTTATTTGGGGAAACCTAAAGATTCCATCAAATAACTATTAGAACTGACAAATTCAGTAAAGTTATAGGACACAAAATTAACATACATAAAATCAATAGCATCTTTATATGCTAACAGTCAGCAATCTGAAAAAGAAATCAAGAAAGTAATCTCAAGTAGCTACAAATAAAATTAAAGTGAAAGATCTATACCAAGAAAACTGTAAAACATTTATGAAAAGAATTGAAGAGAACACAAGCAAATGAATTTTAAAAATTATATCCATGTATTAGAAGAATCAGTATTGCTGAAATGCCCATACTACCTAAAGCAATCTACAGATTCAATGCAGTTCCTATCAAAATAAATTCTTAACATAAATAGAAAGAAAATCTTAAAATTTATATGGAACCACAAAAGATCCAAAATAGCCAAAGCTATCCTGAGCAAAAAGAATACAACAAGGAGGCCAGGGGTAGTGAGTGGCTCACACCTGTAATCCCAGCACTTTGAGAGGCTGCTGATGGTGGATCACTTGAGGTTAGGAGTTTAATACCAGCCTGGCCAACATGGTGTCTACTAAATAAATTTTAAAAATTAGCCAGGCATGGTGGCAGGTGCCTGTAATCCCAGCTACTCAGGAGGCTGAGGCATGAGAATCACTTGAACCAGGAAGATGGAGGTTGTAGTGAGCTGAAATTGCACCCCTGTACTCTAGTCTGTGTGATAGAGCAAGACTCCATCTCAAAAAGAAAAAGAAGAATACAATGAAGAATCACATTACCTGGCTTCAAATTATACTACAGAGTTATAGTAACCAAAATAGCATGATACTAGCATAAAAACAGATACATAGACCAATAGAATAAAATAGAGAACCAGAAAAATATCCACATATATACGGTTAACTCATTTTTAACAAAGGTACCAAAAACACATGTTGGGGAAAAAACAGTCTCTTCAATAAACGATGCTGGAGGAACTGGATCTCTGTATGCAGAAGAATGAAGCTAGACCCCTATCTCTTGCTACATACAAAAATCAAATCAAAATGGATTAAAGACTTATATTGAGGACCTCAATCTATGAGTCTACTACAAGAAAACATTGGGAAACTCTCCAGGACATTAGATAGGCAAAGATTTCTTGAGTTATACCTCACAGTGGGATCATATCAACTTATAAAAGCTTGGCACAGCAAAGGATACAGCCAATGAAGTGAAGAGAAAACTCACAGATGGGAGAAAGTATCTGCAAACTAGTAACAGAATAAGAATTAATAACCAGAAAATATAAGGGGCTCAAACAACTCAATAGGAAAAAAATCTAATAATCCAATTTAAAAACAGGCAAAAAATCTCAATAGCCATATCTCAAGAAAAGACATACAAATGGCAAGCAGTCCTATCAAAAGGTGCTCAATGTAACTATCACAGAAATGCAAATCAAAACTACAGTGAGATATCATCTCCTCTCAGTTAAAATGGCTTTTATCCAAAAGACAGGCAGTAACAAATGCCGGTGAGGACGTGGAGAAAAGGGAACATGCGTACACTGTTGGTGGGAACATAAGCTAGCACAACCACTATAGAGAACAGTTTGGCGGCTCCTCAAAAAACTAAAAATAGGCCTACCATATAATCCAGCAATCTACTGCTGGGTATATAGCCCCAAAAAACGAAATCAGTTTACTGAAGATAGATCAGCATTCCCATGTTTATTGCAGCAACTATCACATAACCAAGATTTGGAAGTAACTTAAGTGTCCACCAAAAGACAAATGAATAAAGAAAATGTGGCATATACACATGATGGAGTAGTATTCAGCCATAAAAATGAATGAGAACCTGTCATTTGCAATAACACAGATGGAACTGGAGGTCACTGGGTTTCGTGAAATAAGACAAGGGCAGAAAGACTTTGACTTTTCTAAATTATTTGTGGGAGCTAGAAATTAAAACAATTGAACTCATGGTGACAAAGAGTAGAATGATGGTAACCAGAGGCTAGAAACGGTTGGGAGTTTGGGGAAGTAAAGATATTTAATGTATACACAAATATAACTAGTCATAATGAAGAAGATATAGTATTTTGTGACACAACAGGGTGACTGCAGTCAATAGTAATTTATTGTGTATTCTGAAATAACTAAAATAGTATAACTGGATTGTTTGTAACACAAAGAAATGATGAATGCTTAAGTTGATGGATACCTCATTTACCCTTGTGTGATGACTACACATTGTATGCCTGTAGCAAAATATTTCATGTGCGCCCTATAGACATTTACTATGTACCCACAAAAATTAAAAATAAATAAATAGCATTAAGTTTCATGTTTAAAATCCGTATGTTTTTGAGACTTTTTCTATTACACCAAGAGCTTCTTGAGATCAGGAATGCTCTCTCTTTCATGATAGTCTGACGTGGGACGTAGAGAGCCCCGCACATATGAGGGGTTCAGGGGGTGATTACTGAAATGGAATGAATGAAAGTAAGCGTGAATAGATGGATAGATGGATGCCATGAGCCTAATGGGGCCCTGCAATACAACTATACACCAAGCTTATTCTACAGGTTTGAAAATGTGATTGCCCAGTTAAGATTAAAGATGAAGAGCGGGCCCTGGTCTCAACTTAGGAGATATGATTGCCTTTTTTGTTGGTTTTAGCTATTGCCCAAACTAAGCAAAAGCAGGCCCTACTCATAAACATAATTATGCCAGATGGGAAACGGATTAAACAGACCATCTGACAATATCTATTCATCTTAATTAGGGCATAGCTTAAAGAGGACTACGTGAAATTCAATCTGATCAAACCAGAAGCAATGGAAACTGCCAAATGCAGTTTCCTAGCTAAGAACGTGAGTCAGGGATGACTGTAATGTCTTTTAAAAACACATTTTAGAAGAAAAGTGATCTCGTTTGTTAGGGTATCATTTGAGGAAGTTCCAAATTACAGGAGATAAATATGTAAAATGACAAAATCAATCAAAAGTTGATTATATACAAAAAAAAACTAGGGTCTACCCTCTATCTCCTAAGGCTTAGAACTTTTTAAAGAGAAATACGAGTCTGCATAACTGTTATGTTTTGTTTTTTCCCCTAGAGTGCCAAAATCCATGATTTTCTAAAATAAACAGTGTATTTACTTTTCGGTCCTGTTCAAGCTCAGCCACTTACTAACTGGCTATGACCCAGGGCAAGGTAATTAATCATTTTGAAACTCAACTTTGCAATGCATTAAAAAAGAAAGAAAAATTCACAACCGAGTGATTGAGAAGATGAAATGTGTGTGTTACAGAGATAAATCATCAGTGCCAGGCACTCTTTAATCCATCTACATACAGTAACTTTTTTAACCATGTTGAGATGAGTTCTATTACACAGGAGAGTTGTGCAACACTAAGGCATTAAATAACGTCCCTGAGGTCATGCGGCCAAACAGATCATCTGTCGTTTGAAAAATAGGTGCTCTTTCCCAGAATTCTCTGCTGTACTGCCTCACAAAGCTGGTTGTCCAGAAGTAGTCATGGATGAAAAGATGAGAAAAAGAGAAGAAAGGATAGAGGGCTTAGCTGAAGGACACCTCTTAAAATCAACTGAGTAATTTCCTACTTTTTCTCATTCAGACTTATCACAAAGCCTTCTAATTATAATTTTACTTTCTCTATGCATCAGTCCATTGTGGGGATGGATGGAGAAATTATGTAATCAGGCCAGTTCATACGGTGTAATCTACTGGAAATAAGAGTGCTCACGGCAAATTAACAAATTCACATTGATGTTTATCTACCAATTTCCCATTACCCAGAAACTCAATTTCCCATTACCCAGATTAATTTTGAGATTTCCCTAGAACCTAGTATAGTTCCTTGTACGAAGTTATGCCCAATTAATGTTTGTTTGCATGTTGAATTGAATTCAGTTTCCTAATCCATAAAAAAGAAAATGCACAATCTAGTGAATTAGAGAACAAAATATGCATGTTAAAGGGGTATGCAAATCATCAGAGCCAGGCACTCATCTAAGCCATCTATGTACAGTAGCTTCTTCAACATGGTTGGGATGAGTGCTAAGAGGGCTCTGTGGGCTTTGAACCCACATTTGGAAGACAAGCCAACTTTAAGAACCTAGAAGATTAGGCTGTGCTATGGTGAATCTACCTTGGTAATGCCAACCTTTGGAGTCTGTACAGCCTGCCAGTCTGCCTGTCACAGAAAACACACGCGCTTTCCCCCACTTCCTTTAGGGCCAGTACCCTGTTTGCGAATTTCCCAACCTCTGTTGCAAAGACCGTTCACCCTGTGAGATTCTCTGTGGAGAAAGAGAGAGTCAAATAATTCACTTCATAGAAGTAAACAAATTTTAAATCCTTTTAAAAAAATTATTCAATCCTGACAAAAACAAGCAATGGCGAAAGGATTCCCTATTTAATAAACGGTGTTGGAAAAACTGGCTAGCCACATGCAGAAAGCTGAAACTGAATCCCTTCCTTACACCTTATACAAAAATTTACTACAGATATATTAAATATTTAAACATAAGACCTAACACCATAAAAACCCTAGAAGGAAACCTAGGCAATACCATTTAGGACATAGGCATGGGCAAGACTTCATGACTAAAACACCAAACAATAGCAACAAAAGCCAAAATAGACAAATGGGACCTAATTAAACTTAAGACCTTCTGCAAAGTGAAAGAAACCATCATTAGAGTGAACCATCAACCAAAGGAATGGGAAAATTTTTTACAATCTATCTTTCTGACAAAGGGCTAATATCCAGAATCTATGAAGAACTTAAATTTCCAAGGAAAAAACAACCCCATCAAAAAGTGGGCAAAGGATATGAACAGACACTTCTCAAAAGAAGACATTTAAGCAGCCAACAACATATTTTAAAAAGCTTATCATATTGGTCATTAGAAAAATGCAAATCAAAACCACATTGACATATCATGTCACACCAGTTAGAAGGGCGGTCATTAAAAAAATCAGGAGACAACAGATGCTGAAGAGGATATGGAGAAATAGGAACACTTTTACACTGTTGGTGGGAGTGTAAATTCATTCAACCACTGTGGAAGACAGTGTGGCAATTCCTCAAGGATCTAGAAATAGAAATACCATTTGACCCAGCATTCCTATTACTGGGTATATACCCAAAGGATTATAAATCATTCTATTTTAAAGACACAGGCACATGTGTGTTTATTGTGGCACTGTTCACAATAGCAAAGACTTGGAACCAACCCAAATGCCCATCAATGACAGACTGAATAAACAAAACGTGGGACATATACACCATGGAATACTACGCAGTCATAAAAATGAATGAGCTCATGTCCTTTGCAGGGACATGGATAAAGCTGGAAACCATCATTCTCAGCAAACTGACACAAGAACAGAAAACCAAACATCACATGTTCTCACTCGTAAGTGGGTGTTGAACAATGAGAACACACGGACACAGGGAAGGGAGCATCACACACTGGGGCCTGTCAGGGAGTAGGGAATTAGGGGAGGGATAGTAGGGGGTGGGAGAATTGAGCAAGGATAGCATTAACAGAAGTATCTAAAGTAGATGACGGGGTGATGGATGCAGCAAACCACCATGGCACGTGTATAGCTATGTAACAAACCTGCATGTTTGGCACATGTACCCCAGAACTTAAAGTATAATGATATTCAGATAACATTCAAAGCTTCCCAAACTTATCAATAGAATAGTTTTTTTTGACATAACTTTCATTAATATATACTAGCATATTAATGCCTCTGGCCTAATTCAACATGCCAATTAACATTACTTGAGCACATACTTCATACAAAGGGTGATACTAGGTTCTAGGAAAGTCTCAAAATTCATCTGGGATATGGAGTTTGTATTTTGAATGCCCAAGATTGTAAGATACTTTAATCTTATTGAATTTGATCTTCGCCAAAAAAAAAATCTAAGGAGGAGACATTATTAGCCCCATTTCACAGTGAAGAAACTGAGATTGAAAGAGAGGTCAAGTCTTTTGCTCATGTCACCCAGATTTGAAGCCTGGGTTTGAAGCCATGTTTGATTTCACTGCAGATACTTTTATAGTTCTTTAACATGGGCCTTTTCGTAAGTAACTTGCAATATTGGGCGGAATATAAGACATGTATGTGGCTGTGTAACACAAGCTGGAAAACCCAGAGAGGAACAGGAAGTGTGTTTTAGAGCATTCACAGGAAGTCGACGTTACTTTCACCTGGGAAGATTCAAGAGAGATTTTATTTGTGATGTGGCATTTGAGTGGAGCCTCAAGGGGAAATAAATATAATTCCATGTGGTAGAAATATGGAAATACATTTGGAAAATCTTAACCTGTATCCAGGGAGATCCATCAAAAACCAAATAGGGTAAATGTCGTTCTCTTTGAAAAAAGTAACAAATTTGTTGTGTACCTAATAGTACAAAACATGAAGGTACAGAGGTAGACTGGAAGTCCCTGACTTCAAGATGGTTCACAATACACTACAGCAACCTTCCCTGAATACTACCACTGGAAACAGAGGAGGTCTAGCTTGGCTTCAAGTGGAGCAAATTACAAAGAGCTTCCTGGAAGATGCTGAGTTTAGACTGCAGATAGATTTGCACACAAGAAGCTGGAGAAGACATAATTCCAAGCAACAACAGCCAATATCCAATTGAGAGATAGACAGACTCAAAGAAATAGACAAAAATGAAACATTGAGAGGAGTCAGTACAAGTCTGGAATTTGGAATAAGTGCGTGTGTGGCCAAAGCACAGAGAAGACAAGGCATTCGAGCTCTAGATCCTCCGCCACTCTTAACCAGACCAATTCTGTATTTTTCTCTTATATTTTGAAGTTCTGCATATTGTTTAATTTTTATTTAAAAGGATTACTTTGCTTAACAAGCAGCTCGAAGCTGGAGCTTGGTCATAGGAATTTGTTGTAATAGTAGACAAGATCGGAAGAAGAACAAGACTTGTGAGGGAACTAATAGAGACTATTTCAGCTTGGGTAAAATATTAGGGTATGAGCTTCCTATTAACAGGAATTTTGTTTAATGGCCTTAAATGCCATGCCGTGGATTCTTGGTTGATTTTGTAGGTGATTGATAGCATTACTATTTTTCTTTTTTTTTTTTTTTTTCAAAGTCTCAGTCTTTTTGCCCAGGCTGGAGTGCAATCGTGTGATCTCAGCTCACCGCAACCTCTGCCTCCTGGGTTAATGCGATTCTCCTGCTTCAGCCTCCCTCGTAGCTAGGATTACAGGCATGCACCACCACGCCTGGCTAATTCTGTATTTTTAGTAAAGACAAGGTTGCTCCATGTCGTTCATGCTAGTCTTCAACTCCGAACCTCAGGTGATCCACCCACCTTGGCTTCCCAAAGTGCTGGGATTACAGGCATGAGCCACCATAATGCCGGCCACATTTTTTTTTTTTTAACAAGGGTGTAAAATAGAGAGAAGTGCCTTGCAGTGGGTCATGTTTAATACTTTCTTGCTGGAGAACATTCTATGATCTGGAGCTACAGAATCACTCTCCCTTATAATTTGCTGCTTGTCACACCCACAGTCCTTGTGGCCAGCAAAAATAAAATGAGGCCAGGCCGGAGTACTTCTCTATGTCCTTACCAGACAACAGATACTTCTCAGCCATTACTACTCCAGCAAGAAATAGAGGACCAATGTTATAAAACAGGACTATCCAGATAAACAAGTGAGCATCCTAGGAATGTACTAGGATACAAAATGTACCCTCTTTAAATGTCCCTCCTCTGTATTTAATTCCTTAGATTAAAATGAAAAATAGGTATCTTTAAAAAGAAAAGAAACTGTCCAACCTAAGTTTCCATTTTTCTCTATGAGGAAAGTGCTTGCTAGGGAACTAGTAGAAACTATCTCGGCTTGGGTAAAATATTAAGGTATGAGCTTCCCATTAGCAGGCATTTTATCTTATCTATTCTAGTATCCTCAGTACCTAATTCGGTGGTGGTCCATAAATTATCATGATTAAAAGGGTCTCGGTAATAGAAAAATTCAGTGCTATTTGGCTCTAGACACACTTCAAGAATTGCTACCAAATAACTGAGATATTCCAAGTGGGAATATAAATTGCTATTTTAGTTTCAAACATGCTATCTCTGAGGCATGAGAAAAGGTTGTAATGAGTAGCAGCAGAACAGCCCAGCAGGGTTCCAAAATGCTGAGATTTCAACCCATGGGCACCAATGCCAATATTAATAAAGTTACCAATATGAGAAAATTTCCTCTCTCTTTTGAAAGATCATATTCAAAGCTGAATAAAAACCCAGAATCAGAGGACAAATGAACCAATTTTCAATCCTAAGAAACATGAATTTTCAAGAAAAGTGAATTAAATTAACTCAAACATTAATTTTCAAGTGAAGTGTGTAGATTAGCTTAATAGTACAGCTTTGTAGTAAAATAAACACATTTTACAGAGAAATAGCCTGGCCATAGCACTTTCCAGCTGTATGGGTGTCCTGGTTATTTGCATATCATCTCTCTAACCCATACCCAGCCTTCTCTCTTCTCCTCTACTGGGCTGGGTGTGTGCAGACTCTCCCACCTGCTGACATCCTGAGGCACTGGCAGGAGAAAAGAAGACTGGAAAAAAATAGAGTTCTGCTTCTGACTCTGACAGAATGGCAGTTGCTAGAGATTGCTCAAGTGGTTTCATCTGGATCATTCCAGAATCTGGCAGCCTGAGCCAGTTTCAGCAACCACCACCACCAAAATCCAACTAAGAGACAGACAGAGTCAAACAGACAAAAATGAAACACTGAGACTAGCCAGGCAGTCTGGAACTGATTGCTCCAGCGTCCTTCTCCTCCGAGTATCACCTTCTCATCCTTTTACCCTCCAGCCCTCCAAATTCTGTCACTAGCTCCCTGACTCCTGATGGAGCCAGTGGATATATAACCCCTCTACGTGGGAATTTCCTCAGTTCTGAAACTGGGCTAATTAACATAGAGTGGTAAGAGGGTGTGAAATTAAGACTTTAAGAAATCCTCTGCACTAGAAAGGTGGTAGTAATCCCCTACGTAATTCAAATTTTAAAAAATAACGTAAAAAATCTGTAAAATTCTGATTTTTAACATGACTATTTTAGAACTATTTTTAAAATATCAAAAAATATATACATATTGGTGCCCTTGTTTTGCTGTGATCCTAATTATATACTTTGTCTGCCTACTGTGGACAAACCACTTACAGCATCCATCTTCTAGGGTCATTTGGGGGACTGGTAATAAAGTACATAAAGCTCCTAGAACAATGCCTGTCCTGTCACAGGTAACAGATACTGGCAGCAATCATTATTTCTCTGTAGATAATTTTAACAGCTAACCATGTTTTCTCTGATACTTCCTTCACTTTGAGATATCACTGTTATGACATTTCAGGGTCTACCATCATTATACTACTTCACAGCTGAGCTTGATAATCTTGGGAAGCCCCAAGTAGAGTTACACAGATAATAATAGGATAAATCTCTCTTGATTCATTAAAATGTGTTACAAGCCGTAAACAGGAAACACTCTTCCTAAAAAAATATACATAGCCTACTGAATCTAAAGGGGAAATTGACATGTATTGTTGCCTATTGTGTCAGGCAGTTTGCTGGGTACTTTCGTCTGGATGATCTCATTTAGTCTTGTTAAACTAACTACTTAGAAGAATAGTTGCTTTATTAATTGCACGAACATAAACAAAGACCATGGGTACTGTCCGTTTTAATTAACAAGTGAGTAAGTATTAGGAAGAGACTCACCCATGTAACTAAGATGTATTGCATGCTTACTGAGTGCCAGGAACTGTACTACAAACCAAGGATACAGAGATTAAAATAAAAAGCCACAACGGAACTGACTCCCCCAACCCCAGCTGCTTGAGCAGTGGCTGCCAAAGGCTCACGGGTGGCTTCAGCCAAGGGAAGTAGCCTCATCCAGAAAGGCCTATGAAGTCATGCTTTCCTCCACTGGCAGTCCAGGCCAATGAATGATACGTGGGACAAGAAGCTCAGCCCCTTGCCTCAAGGTGGGGCAAGTCTATAGCGTTATTTACATTTCAGAGCACACTGAGGAATCACAGTGAAGTTAGACTCCGGTGCAGCCACAACATCTTTGCTTAGCTTCTTCCTCTAGCCTGTCCTGCTTCCCTCCTTTCCTTCCAGGTTCTCCCTGAGAGCACTCCTTCAATGACTCACTCTACAGGAATCCCCATTGCAGGCTCTATGAGGAAAGTGCTTGCTAGGGAACTAGTAGAAACTATCTCGGCTTGGGTAAAATATTAAGGTATGAGCTTCCCATTAACAGGCATTTTATCTTATCTATTCTAGTATCCTCAGTACCTAATTCAGTGGTGGTCCATAAATTATCATGATTAAAAGGGTCTCGGTAATAGAAAAATTCAGTGCTATTTGGCCAAATAGCCTGGCCTCATCTGACTTCAAGGAGCTTTTTGCCTAGTAGAGAACCATATCTGTAAACATGCAAACAAAATGTAAATTGTAACGTGAAGTCATGAATGTGAATGTACAGAACACTGTAAGTGCACAGAAGCAGCAGCATGACAGAATCAGCAAGATTAAATATCCACCCAAAATCCAAGTACAGGAAAGCATAGGTTCTACAGCAGAGGTCAGCAAATTTTTTCTTATAGTAAGTATTCTAGGCTTTTCAGGGGCATAGAAGAAATAATGTATGTTCTGTAGGTACTTACAAAACCATTTCAAATGTGACCACAGGCAGCTGACCAGACTTGACCTGTGGGCATATGTGTTTCTTCAAACATTAATATGCATGGTAGCCACCAAATGATGTTGTGAGAATAGATTCTGGTTTGGTAGGTCTGGGGTGGGGCCTGAGAATCTGTATTTCTAATAAGCTCCTAGGTGATGTTGACACTGCTGCTCCACAGTCCACACATCAAGAAATAAGCCTCTAGAAAGAGAAGGATGGCAAAAGAAGAAATCCTAAAAGAAAAACAGTTGAGAAAAGCTGCAGGAGTTTTAGGAGCAGAGGAAGCAATAGAGAGGACTCTAGGCTGAGGTCAGAGGGAGTGCCAAGTAATTTAATTAATGGACATCTATTGACCATCAACTCACTGCACATCATTGCTTTAAGTGCCACAAGGAAAGAGGCCAAGCTTTCACAACCTCGAGCATACTTTGTTAAAGACTCAGCTAGAAGACAGAGCAGCAGAGGCAGAAGACCTGTGTAATCCACTGTGGCAGAGGGAGCCAGTCACCCAGCAGAAACCTGCTGTATCAAGGGCTCAGATACACATGGATAGAGGAGGGGAAAAATAGATGCTTTATCTGTCCGGCAACCACCTGTTCAACCTCAGATTGCCATAACCATTGCCTAAACATGCAGATATCAACTTCAGAGAGGCATCATGAACATTAAGTGAGACATGATGTATAGAGGCACCTGGCACATTAGAGTTTAGTGAAGACTGGTTTCCCCCTTTTCCTTCGTTTGGTAGAGACATTGGCATAGTCACTTGCTTCTGAAATGTGCAAAGTTGGAACGAGTGGTTTTAAGAGAGGACTGTACAATTCATATGCATATATAAGCTCTTTCTGGAAGAATATCCAGTAAGTTGAAAACATTGATGGCATTGAGACAGGTTAATGAGTGAGTAGGGGACAAGGATGAGAGAAAAACTTTTGTGTATCTTGATTTTTTTATGTAAGTATTTTGCTTATTAAAAAATGGAATTACAGGGCTGAGCCATGGTGGCTCATGCCTGTAGCCCCAGCACTTTTGGAGGCCAAAGAGGGCTGTTGTTTGAGACTAGCCTGGCCAACATGGAGAAACCCCATCTCTAATAAAAATAGAAAAATTCGCCTGGCATGGTGGCCCACACCTGTAGTCCCAGGTACTCAGGAGGCCTAGGTGGGAGAATCGCTTGAACCCAGGAGACAGAGGCTACAGTGAGCCGAGGTCGCACCAATGTACTTCAGCCTAGGCTACAAAGTGAGACTCTGTCTCAATTTAAAAATTAAAAATAAGAAATGGAATTACACACACAGGCACATGTGCACACATGCTGAGTGGGTAAGTGATACAGATTTAGGAACTATGTCTATTAGCAACAGCTATGAGTGCAGGTAGATTTCAGCACAAAGTTGTACTTCTGTACAGGAAACCAGCAAACTGTACTAAGGAGCTTTCTTTAACTTTTATTTCTAAATATCATCATACCTAAGAAAATCATTAAGATTGATTATTCTAGAAGCTACGGAAGACAGTGTTAGTTGATTCACTCAGCACCTATGTCAATCCTATTGCTTATTTCTTTCTACTTAAAAAAAAAAATGATTTTCCAGCCTTCCTTACAGCCAAAGGTAACCATGCAATAGTTATAGTCATTGGGACATCCACAGACAGCTGTTGGCGCCACCTCTTCCCTTTCATTCTTGTGTCTGTCATGCTGGTCTGATGGCTAGAGTTCCAACAACCATTTTCTAACCATGAGAAAGAAAGCCACATGCTTGGGACCCTGAAGCAGAAAGAAAGAAAATGGGTTTCAATGGTGTCAGTGAGCTGCCACATGAGAGCTACCTCGGTATCTCTTGTCCCATTTAAAAAAATGAATTCCCTATTTGTGTAACACTTTATTTTTTTCTTTCAGTTACAGCCAAAATTAATATTTAATTATGTAAATAAGATTCAAGTTAAATAATTGGTGTTTTAGAGAAGGAAGTTCATGAGCAATATAGAAAGAATCAATTTTAGAAGGCTGATATCAGAATAGTTCCATCTGAAATACAACCATAGTATATCTCCCTCTTATTTCTGTGACATATAAACACAGCCCCTAAAGAAATATATGCATTTTTATTAGCCATCTCTGTTCTACTTAATTTTAAAATTAGATTCTCTGCCTTATGTTTTCCCATTTTTAAAAACCTCAAGCAAAGGATGTATTTTACAAAGATTTTGGAGAAGAGCATGGAATAAGGGAAGGATTGAAAATTTAAGCTGTGGGAAGAACAGAAACAGAGAAGTTCCAGGACCTCCACAAGCTGTGGACTAGAAACACGCTTCCTATAGCATTGCCTAGGATCATGCAACTCTAACTCTCTGTTTCTATGTATCTCAATTCAGGTTTTCAAATTATTAGAAGAGTTTCTTTAACTCAACCAACTTGAATTACACACCTGTATTTTGAGAACATACAGCTATGTCCAGAAAACAGAGAAGAACATTTAGGCTTAACCTTGGGGGAACTATAAGGAGCTGAGCAACCATCACAGTTTGTGTCTCCGACATTCCATCTGTTGGCTGTGATGGTTGTGTACACAAGCATGTACACACACATTCTCTGTCTCTAGCTCTTCTCTCTCACCTCTTTATACCCAATACATATATTTTCTCCATATATCCATAAATGCCTCAATCCAACTAAAATTAATTCATATTTAATAACTACCACTCTCATCTTCTTCTAAAATGGGAAACAACCTAAATTCATGCCCAGCTATTAAACAAGGCACAATGTCGTGATACCACATTTTTTTTTAAACCAGTCTCTCTGGGTGATATCCATTTGTATTACCAATTTGTGATAATTTCATCTGGGCTTTCTATAACTACACAGCCTATTAAGAGAAAAAAGTTAGGGAATCAACATTAATATAAATATAGACCTGGTATAGGTTTAGTATACAAAGAAATGCAAGTATAGATTTTTGTATTTGCTACTGAAACTGGTCATGAAGTTTATTGTAGTCCATTCAGGCTGCTACAGCAAAATGCCATACGCTGGATATAAACAATAGAAATGTATTTCTCATTATTCTGGAGACTGGGAAGTACAAGCTCATGGTGCCATCAGATTCGGTGTCTGGAGAGGATCTGCTTTCTGGTTCACAGAGGGCACCTTCTCAGTGTCCTCACGTGGTGGAAGGTGAGCGTTAACTCTGGGGTCTTTTTTACAAGAGCATTAATCCCACTCTCGAGGGCTCTGTCTGCATGACCTAGGCAGCCCCCAAAGTCCCCACCTCTTTAAACCATCATATTAGTGATTCAGCTTCAGCATATGGATTTGGAGGCAAACAATCATTCAGACTATAGCAAGATTCCAGCTAGAATTTATGACTTCCACGTTATTCTTACCATCAGCCAGCAACTCAGATACTCAAAATTATTTGTTAGGTGAAGTTACCAAATAATGTAATCCTTACTGGTCTAAGCCCTTAGTGTTTCAACTTATATAATGTTGCTGTCCCTTCTGTTAATCTTTGCCATTGAACATGATAGCGAGAGGTGGTTCCTTTCTCTCCCAAGAACTGCTGTTAATATAACTCAACTCTACTACCTTGTGACCTCTGTATCTTCCATTGCAAATTGTAATTACCTATAAAAGAGAATAGTTTCACATCAGGTATCTACCCCTTGGATCAATCAGCCAGAGGCCTAAAATGAAAAAGACATTCACCCCAGGAATGGTTATATAGTGGTTGACAACCCCACATTTTTCTAGGTAAATATCCTTTCTTTTACCATAGCTATTTACAAGATTTGTGTATGAAGAATGTGAATTTTTTTTTGTCAGCATCTAGTTTATTCTTACATAAACTTCTAAAATACTCACAGAATATTCTGATCATTGGTTATGTACTATTTTAGTTTAATCTTTTCTTCTTAAATTTTATCTTAACCGCATATTCTACCCAGTTTATTAGACTGCCCTATGGTTAAATTTAGTAGGTGGTAAATTATCCTGAGTACACAGAATGGTTTTTTGTGATCAACTCTGAAATATAATTGAAAGAGCAAGGATATGGGAATTAGATTAATCTGGATTTTATTTCTGGTACTTACTTGCTATCAGACCTTGGGCAACTTATTAATTGCTCTGAGTCTCATCTTCTTCATCTATAAAATGATCATAGTAATAACTAATTCATATGCAGCTTGGAAATGTATAATTAAGTGATTTATATAAAGTTCCTGATACAGTTTGAAAAAATAATAGACACCCCGCAAAAGATAACCATAACAATCAGAGTTTATCTTCCCATTAACTGAGATAAAATTTATCAGAAGATACAGCATGGAAAAGCAGCCAGAAATTCACAAGCATATATTTCACTTGCCCTTTTATAGAGAGCTGGAAATTTTCTCATCATTATCTCATCCATTTTCTGCAGCATGATCCTTCCCAAACTCCTCCCACGACCGTCTACCAAGGTGGAACACACTGAACCGCATGTGACTCTGCCTTTTCTGACTATTTTGGCAAGATTTTTCTCATAGAGTATTATTAACAGAAAATGGGGCTGTTATCAAGGTAACTAGGAATGGTGCATTCTCAGTTCAGTCTCTGATGGAATGTCTCCTTTATCTGGTGGAACTCCAGCTGTGCTCTTGGCTTTCCTCGCTTTTGTTGTTCCAAGAATGCAAATATTCTTCCATGTCTTCCTTATTTTTTCTCCAAAAGGTCTCACTGAAGTATACATTTTCCCTTAAATTTTCTCAACTCTTTTTATTTTGTCTGAATAACCTTGATACTTTTCCCTTTTCTAATGCGATAGATCTCCTTTTTGTGTGTTAGGGCAGATTACACACAAATGTTTACTGTCCACTAAACATTTGTGTGTCATCTGTCCTTAATTCTACAGATAAAATATCATCTCTACAAACATTTTACAACTATAGTCTTTCTATAGAGAACTATAGGAGGAACTTGCTCTAAAGGAGGAACTTCCACAACCAAGCCAAGGGTCTGACCATTTTTAACAGTATGTTATTCAGCAAAAATATTTAAGTTAACAGAGGAGAATGACATAGACAAAAGGGCAAAATAGAAGTTTTCAGCGCTTATTCCTTCACAGAAACATCAATTTGAACAGCCATCCGTGCATGAAAATGTCTTCAAAAGAGATAAGGAATCCAGGTGAGAGGTTATAGCACCTTTGTGGAGCAGAAAAGTAAGAAAAAGTGCATAAAATAGAGTATAAAAGACAGTTTTACATCATCTGCATTACCCCGCCCCCAAACCTTGGTAGTGCAGCATGGAAAGAGATACTATGTATGTGCAGAGAGGAGAGTAAAGTTAGCACCTGACTTCACCATTGACTCCAATGCCAGGCACAATTCAGTAAACTTAACACCAGGCAGGTTCCTATAGCCACAGGCTACAGGACAGTCCCTGTGAACCCAAGCTCCAAGCTGATCCCTATGGCTCTAAGATCCAATGGCTCCAACTTCCATGGCTCCTATCGACATAGGCTCCAGGCCTTCCCCACAACCAAGCCATTTATGGCTGCTCCAAGCTCCACACTGGTCACTATAGACTCAGGCTCTGGGGCTGTCTTCATGGACTCAGCACCAGGCCCACCCCAGTGAACCCCAGCACCAAGTCAGTATCCATGGCTCTAGTCTCTAGGCCCATCTCTGTACTAGGCCAGCCCCTGCAGCCCAGTATCCAGACTCACTTCAGCATCCAGCTGGTCCCTACAGCCCCAGCCAGGCCCCAGGCCAACCCCAATGCCGGGCTGGCCCTCATGGCCCTAGCTCTCAGGGCCACCCATGCAGACACAGGTTCCAAGCCTGTCCCCATGGACCCAGTCTTCAGGCCCACCTCAAGAGTCCCCAGTGCCATACCAGACCTCTTGGACCCAGAGCTCAGCCCTATAACCATGGACCCAAGCTCTAGTCACAACCCCACAGACTCAGACAACAGATTAGACACTGTGGACCTAGGCATTTGACCAACATGCACAAGGACTCCAGCTGCAAACTCACCCATGGACCCCACTAGCTGAACCAACCAGAATCTCTGAATGTGCTGATAGGGGAAGGGCTTTCCCTGCCAAAATCAGTCTGTCAAGAATGAAATCAGTGTCTGCTTCTTCAAATGTACAGACACAAAGGCTGTAAGGACCACAGATAATCAGAGAAATATGACCTGATCAAAGGAACAAAATTAAACAACAGTAACTAATGCTAACAAATAGAGATTTATGAACTGCCTAACAAATAATTCAAAATAATCATCTCAAAAAATTTCAGTGAACTGTAAGAGAATACAGGTAGACAACTAGATGAAGCCAGAAAAGCAATAAATAAACAAATTAAAAATTTGACAAAAAGATAGAAACAATTTAAAAAAATAGCAATTCGGCAGCTGAAGAACACAATGGATGAACTTGAAACTTCCACAGAGAGCTTCAACTTCAGACTCAACCAATCAGAAGGCAGAATCAATGAACTCAATAAGTCACTCAAAAGTAATCAAAAAATTAAAAATTGAAGAAATAATATGGGAATTATGATACACTATTAAGCAAAGCAATATACTCATTATAGAAATTCCAGAAGGAGCAGAGCAAGGAACTTCTGTAATGAGTATAAAACCTTTCAAATCTATCTTGTAGTATGTTTGAATTTAAAAAAAAGAAGAAAAAACTTTTCAAATCTAAACAGAAAAATAAACGTACAGATCCATGAAGCGCAAAGAACCCTCAATAAATAAAACATAAAATAACTTTTGCCAAGACATATTTTATCATCAAATTCTCAAAACACAAAGAGAGAATTCTGAAAGCAGCAAGAGAAAAGTGATGCATCACATAAGAGGAAACCCCTCATAAGATTATCAGTAGATTTTGCAGCTGAAACTTTGCATCCAGGAAAAATTGAAGTAACATGTATTCAAAATAGTAAAAGAAAAAAAAAATACTATATCCAGCAAGGCTGTCCTTCAGAAACCAAGGAGAGATAAGCACTTTCTTAGACAAACAAAAGCAGATATGGTTTGTTAACACTAGACCTGCTTCATGAAAAATATTAAAGAGAGTTCTTAAAGTTGAAAAAAGGATGCTAACAACATGAAAATATGTAAAAGTATAATACTGTGAATATAAGAATATGCTAAAATTCATAATACTCTAGCATTGTAATGGTGGTATATAAATCCCTTCTAAGTCTAATATAAAAGTTAAAAGACAAACTCACAAAAAATACTATAGCTACAATAGTTTGTTAATAAATATATAAAAGGATGTAAATTGTGACCTCAGTAACATAAAATGTGGAAGGAGAGTAAGTTAACATGTAGATTTTTATATGTGGTTAAAGTTAAGTTGTGAGTTTGAAATAGATTGTTTTAACTTTAAGATGTGATTGAAGATGTTCGAATAGAACAGCTCTGAAGTGCAGTGCCCAGCAAGAACAATGCAGAGGGTGAGTGATCACTGCATTTCCAAACGAGTTTTTACTGCCCATAGACCAGAAAATTCCTGGGCTGAAAAGCTCCATGAGTTTTCAGCACAGCTGTTTCAGCCAGTGCCATGGGTCTCTGCACAAAACCTCACACAAATCTGCGTGGCTGTTTCAACTGGGGCCTAAAATGTCTGGGATACAGGGCCACCATTCAACTGAAAAATAGGTGGCTGAAACAGGGAGCCAGGTGATCTGGCTCAGCAGGTCCCACCTCCACAAAGACCAGCAATCTGAAACGCTCTGGATTGAGAGTTTTGCAGCAAGTGCAGCTGGACCCAGGACAGTTCAGCTCTGTGGGGGGAAGGGCATCCACCACCAAGGCAGTCCGCCACGATCGGGGCAGTCCGCCATTACTAAGGCAGACCACCATTACCAAGGCAGTTGTAACTGTACCTCATAAACAAAACCACAAGGAAGTTCAAACAGCAGCTGGGTAGAGCCTATGGCAGCTCAGCAACACCTCTGCTGGCAGACTGTGACTAGACTACCTCCTTGCTGGGCAAGGTATCTCTGAAAAAAGGCAGCAGCTTGTCAAGAAATTATAAATAAAGACCCACCTTCTGAAGACAGAGAACCTGGGAAAAGGCTCTCTGCTACAGCAGACTTAAACATACCTGTCTAGCATCTCTGAATGGAACAACAGCTCCCAGTTCAGTACTTGAGCTCCTATAATGGACAGACTGTCTCCTCAAGCAGCTCCCTGACCCCTGTATATCCAGAGACACCTCATAAAGGAGAGCTCAGGCTGACATCTGTTGGGTACCCTTCAGGGACAAAGATAACAGAAGAATAAACTGGCAGCATCCCTTACTCTTCTGTAGCCACCACAGGTGATCCCCAAGCAAGCAGGTTCTGGAGTGGAACTCCAGCAGTCCTACAGCAGAGGGGCCTGACTATCAGAAGGAAAACCAAAAAACAGAAAGAAATACCTTCTACATCAACAAAAAGGATATCCACTCAGAGACCCCCATCTGAAAGTCACCAACTTCAAAGACTACAGGTAGATAAATTTATGAAGATGGGAAGAAACCACTGCAAAAAAGATGAAAACACCAAAAACCAGAACAACTCTCCTCCTCCAAGGGTTACAAATCCTCACCAGCAAGGGAACAAAGATGGATGGAGAATGAGTCTGATGAATTGACAGAAACAGGCTTCAGAAGGTAGGTAATAACAAACTTCTCTGAGCTAAAAGAACATGTTCTAACCCAATGCAAAGAAACTAAGAACTGTGAAAAAGGGTTAGATGAAATGCTAATGAGAACAAACAGCTTAGAGAAAAATATAAAAGACTTGATGGAGCTGAAAAACACAACACAAGAACTTAACAAAGCATACACAAGTTTTAATAGCTGAATCAACCAGCAGAAAAAAGGATATCAGAGATTGACTATCAACTCAATGAAATAAAATGAGAAGGCTAGATCAGAGAAAAAGAAAAGAGTGAAAATAAATGAACAAAGCCTCCAAGAAATACGGGATTATGTGAAAAAAACCAAATCTACTTTGATAGGTATACCTGAATGCAATGGAGAGAATGAATCTGAGCTGGAAAACACTCTTCAGGATATTATCCAGGACAACTTCCCCAACCTAGCAAGGCAGGCCAATATTCAAGTCCAGGAAATACAGAGACCACCACAAAGATATTCTTCAAGAAGAGCAACTCCAAGGCACATAATCGTCAGATTCACCAGGGCTGAAATGAAGGAAAAAATGTTAAGGGCATCCAGAGAGAAAGGTCGGGTTATCCACAAAGGGAAGCCCATCAGATTTTGCATTCTGGGATACATGTGCAGAACGTGCAGGTTTGTTATACATGTGCCATGGTGGTTTGCTACACCTATCAACCCATCATCTAGGTTTTGAGTCCCACATGCATTAGGTATTTCTCCTAATGCTCTCCCTACCCTTTTCCCTGACCGAACCGCCCCCCAACCCTGATAGGTCCCGGTCTGTGATGTTTCCTCCATGTCGATCTGCTCGCACTGTTCAATTCCCACTTATGAGTGAAAACATGCAGTCTTCTCTTCCTGTGTTAGTTTGCTGAGAATAATGGCTTCCAGCTTCATCCACATCCCTGCAAAGGACATGATCTCATCCTTTTTATGGCTACACAGTATCCATGGTGCAATATGCGCCACATTTTCCACATCCAGCTTATCATTGATGGGCATTTGGGTTGGTTCCAAGTTATTGTGAACAGTGCCACAATAAACATAGGTGTGCATGTGTCTTTACAATAGAATGATTTACAATCCTTTGGGTACACACCCAGTAATGGAATTGCAGGTTCAAGCAATCTTCCTGCCTCAGCTTCCCAAGTAACTCGGATTACAGGTGCCTGCCACCATGCCCAGATAATTTTGAATTTTTAGTAGGAACAGGGTTTCACCATAAATGTCTTCTTTTAAGAAGGATCTGTTCGTATCCTTCACCCAGTTTTTGCTGGGGTTGTTTTTTTCTTGTAAGTTTAAGTTCCTTTGTTAGGTGGGTAGATTGTAAAAAAGAAAAATTATAAATATTAACTATAAGTATAAATCCCTTTAAAATGCACAAGATCTATATGGATAAAACTACAAATGATATAAATAGAAGAACTAAATAAATGGAGAGATGTTCCATGTTCTTGAAGAGCAAGAGTCAATATTGTCAAGATGACAGTTCTTCCCAACTTGATCTGTAAATTGAATGCAACTTCAGCAAGTTGTTTCATGGATATTGACAAACTGATTCTAAAGTTTATGTGCAGAGGCAAAAGACCCAGAATAGTCAAAACAATAATGAAAAAGAAGAAGAAAGCCAGATGCTACCTGACTTCAATACTTTCTATAAAGTAACAATAATCAGGATATATGAATAGAGTAAAATCTAGATGACCAGGAGTGTGACAATGACTTTTTAAAGACAACATCAAAGGCATGATCCATTAAAGAAGTGATTTGATAAAGGTGGACTTCATTAAAAACTTCTACTCTATGAAAGAAACTGCCAAGACAATCAGAAGACAAGCCACAGACTGGGGAAAAAGTATTTGTAAAAGATAGTCTTTTTCTATTTCATATTAGATTAAAATCATTATCAATATTTTTATATTTGATAAAGAACTATTATCCAAAATATACCAAGAACTCAACAATAAACTGTCTTGCATGTTCTGCACATGTACCCCAAAACCTAAAATGCAATAAAAAATTAAAAAAAAAAAAAGAATTACTTCCTGCCTCCATCCCCCAACCATGGCACCTGTATACATGTGTAACAAACCTGCATGATCTGCACATGTATCCCAGAACTTAAAGTATAATAATAAAAAAAAATTTGTAAGAATTACTCTCACATTAACTATTTGGTAATGCAAAGGTGCAGTTGCTACAGGAAAAGGCAAACTATTTCTTTTCATAGGAAATGGTATTTAAGGAATAAAATATCTACAAAAAAGTAAAAAAAAAAAAGAAAATGAACCTGATTAAAAAACAGGCAAAAGATCTGAACAAACACTTCACCAAAGAAGAGACAAAGATGGTAAATAAACACATGAAAAGATGCTCCACATCATATATAAGGAAATGCAAATTAAACTGAGATACCAACACATACATATTAGAGTGGCCATAATCTAAGACACTGACAATGCCAACTGCTGGCAAGGATGTGGAGCAACAGGAACTGTCACTCATTGCCCATAGGAATGCAAAATGGCATAGCCACAGCTTTGGAAAACAGTTTGGCAGTTTCCTGCAAAGCTAAACGTGCCTATGCCATATGATCTAGCAATCACACTTGTTAGTATTTGCCCAAATAAATTGAAAACTTGTCCACATGGAAACCTGCACATACATGTTTATAACAGCTTTATTCATCATTGCCAAAACTTGGAACCAACCAAGATATCCTTCAGTAAGTGCCTGGATAAACAACCTGTACATCTACACAGTGGAATATTATTCAGCAATAAAAGCAAATAAGCTTTGAAAGTGGCTTTTGTTGCAGAAAAAAAAAAAAGCAAATGAGCTATGAAGCCATTAAAAGACATAGAGGAAACTTAAATACATACTAGTAAGTGAAAGAAACCAATCTCAAAAGGCCACTTACTATACGAATCCAACTATATGACATTCTGGAAAAGGCAAAACTATAGAGACAGTAAAACGTTCAGTGATTGATGGGGGTTGGAAAGTGGGGAAGGTTGAAAAGGCAGAGCATAGAGGATGTTTAGGGCAATGAAACTACTCTGTGTGTTACTGTAATGGTAGACATATGCCATTACACACTTGTCAAAACTCACTGAATATACAACAGCAAGAATGGATCCTTATGTAAATTATAAACTTTGGGTGACAGTGACAAGTCAATGTTGGTTCATCCATTGTAAAAAATGTACCACTCTAGTGAGGAAGGCTGATAGTGGAGGAGGCTGTGCATTTGGGGAGGTGGGAATGTAGGAACTCTCAGTACTTTCCACTATGCTTTGCTATTAACTTTAAACTGATCTAAAACTAAAGTGTATTTTAAAAAGATTGAGCTGTTGATATAAACCCAATGTCTACTTTCATGTCCAGGAATTTTTCTTTTTTTTTTTTTTTTTTTTTTTGAGATGGAGTTTCACTCTTGTTACCCAGGCTGGAGTGCAATGGCGCGATCTCGGCTCACCGCAACCTCCGCCTCCTGGGTTCAGGCAATTCTCCTGCCTCAGCCTCCCGAGTAGCTGGGATTACAGGCACGCACCACCATGCCCAGCTAATTTTTTGTATTTTTAGTAGAGACGGGGTTTCACCATGTTGACCAGGATGGTCTCGATCTCTTGACCTCGTGATCCACCCACCTCAGCCTCCCAAAGTGCTGGGATTACAGGCTTGAGCCACCGCGCCCGGCCAGGAATTTTTCTTTTAAACCCATATTGAATAACCTGTGTCACCAGTGGTGATCTCTTTTTCACTGGAAAAGGCCAATACACAACTTCCTGGAAGAAAATATTTGTTAACAATAATTTTCATGGGTGTTTCTATGACAACCATACATAAAAATCAGAACATGCAGCAATATCCTGATACTCTAAAAACACAATACAAAAACATTTTTTAAAATTATTTCTAAATTTGATCTAAGCCAAAATGTGGAGAAGCAATAGGGAAGAAAACGATTTCTGGATAATGAGATTATAGGTTGTTTCCCAGAACTTCTCTACAGTTTTCAGTATTTTCCAACTTCTCTCATGGAGATATATAGATATATAAGTAGATATGTAGATATATAATCATTGGATATATATTTATATATATAAGGAACAATAAACAGATACCATTTTAAAAAGATATATTTATGTATTTTATATATTTATATAATATATACATGTTCATATATACATCATGTTATCACCATTATGGATATAAAGAAGGACAGTAAAAACAGTAAAAAGATTAAAATAAAATATACCAAAATGGAAACAGTAATCTAACTGTGGCTAGCTTTATGTGATTAAGATATTTTTTAGATCTATTTTTCTTTGTTTTCTAGAGGTTTTATAATGAATCTATATTTTTGTATTTAAAAACCTAATTTTTATTAAACAAATAAAAATTCAGCAACACTATCTTTAGAACATTTTTTAAATAAACTTGAGCATGAAGAAAATGTTATGACTATTGTGGTGAGCATTTTGAAAGATTAGCAGAAGCAGAGACAATGTGACATTTAGCTGATCTTTCAAGGGAAGCCAGACAAATGACACTTTTTTAAGAAAATAGTAACTAGTGTTGAAACATGGTATTTCCAGTATGATTCAGAAGTGAAGTGTCAACTTCTGTGGAAAATTCCAACGTTACCAAACGTAAGAAGGCACATACTTCAACAACAGAAGTGAAAAATTCTTGATTCATTTATTTAACACTGTTTTAGAGTTTAATCCCAAAAACTCTATTTTGGAAAAAAGAAAAATCTTATTCCTGTATACTATCCTTTGCAGTGAACTGGCCGAATAAGTGTATCCAAGGTACGTTGAGTACTGAGCATGCTGGAAACATTTTTATTTACATCATCTCTAATCCCTACAATAGTGCAAGGAAAGGTTTAACATCTTGTTTTTACAGATAGGAAAACTGAGGCTCAAAGAGGTATAGTATCTCATTTAACGTCACACATCTAATACGTGTGGAAGTGGGATCTACACTTACGTCTGTCAGACCTTAAAGTCTGTGTTCTTCTTTCTACCTCTCTGCCTCAGTCCAACAATTGGGATCTTTGCCATGATGACTCACCAGTTCACGAGGCGCTTTTCACGAAGTTTTTGACTCAGACATTATCACCCAACAAGATGCCTAAACTAATTTACAAAATGCAGGTTGTAAATTACAAAATGCAGACTTGAAAAGCAGGTTGTAACTCCAAAAGCAAAAATCCAACCACAAAAGATAAAGACTTGATCAGTAGAGCTTTACAGAAGAAAGTAATGTAGGTAGTAAGGACACTTTTGGAAATGTCTGGAATCAGAGGAGTCGATGTATCCTCTGTTAGAAATTGTACTCGCTTGGTAGCAAAATTTCTTTTGTGTTCACTTAAAATAATAGTCTTGTTTTAACCCCAACACACAGTCAGAGGGTGACTTCGACGCGTACTTTTTATTCTCTTTGCCTTCTTGTTCCAAGAATGGATTTCTTCTAAATTCTATCTATTATTATAACTTACATAAGTGTAGCAGATTTTGCTTTTAAGGGTAAAACTACACATAAGTAGTTTTATCTGGATTATCAAAACCAGACCCTGAACCTTGAGTTCCTCAAGAGCAGGAACTTTGCTTACATCTGTATCTCAGTTGTGTTAAACAGAGTAACTGGCGCAAATTAGCAGATGATGCACTGAAGAATCATAGAACAAAAGACTTTACAAAGAACTAAGTTTCCGATTCAGGGTGACCCTAAGGAGCTAGTGTACCACAGGATGGTATGCCCTCTGCAATCACAAAAGCAGCCTTCGGTCTTGGTCTGGGCCATAAGAACTGCTCCTTGAGACCTGGGATTTTATCCTAACACTGCCACTAACAGGTTAAGTCAGAAATGGTTCACTTCCCTGAGCTTTCAATTTCTGGTTTCCAAATCAGCACAATGAGAAACTAAAGAGAAGGAAAGAAAAAAAAGAGAGGGTCAGAGATCCCTTCTGCCAGCACAATGCCATGATTTGGACGCAGGGTTTGGGCAACCATGGCCCATCCACCAATTCCTGCCTCTGGTCTCTTACTATACAGCTCATGAGCCACGCATGGTTTCTACCTTTTAAAATGGCTCTAAGAATTCAAAAGAGTAATAATATTTTGAGACATGTAAAAAATTATATAAAATGCAATTTTCAGTGCTCATAAAATTACTTTGGAACTCAGCCCCACTCCTTTATTACCCATTTCTATGGCTGCTTTCACACCACAACTGCAGAGATGAGTAGCTATGACAGAGACCATATGGGCTGCCAAGCCTAAAATATTTACTACCTAGACCTTTCCAGAAAAAAAAATATTGCTGACCTTTTACACAGACAATCAAGCAAGCGATCACCTGAGAAAATTTAAATGTGTGTCTAGGACAAAGGGGGCCTATATAAACTAGGGGATAAATTTCCCCACTACTTATGCAAGAACATTCACCCTTGAGAGAGCAGGCTACGTGGCTTGGCAGCACTACTGCCACCTGTCCAAACTTCCCCTCACCTGTGCCCTATAAGTGACCAGCATTTCTAGGCATCCATGGACCAGCGGGGTGTATTCTCAGGGCTGGCCCCACATCTTCCCTTCCTCCTGCTTCTTCACGTTCTATTTTCTGAGTGGTTGTCAGAGGAACGCTGAATTCTGCTGTCATTTTTTTCAGACTCCGGGAGCCGCTTATGACAGTCTTGGTAGCATGAAGCATTCTAAGCTCCTATCTCAGCACCACAGCTGCCTGCTCCTCGCTCAGTCCAGATGCTCAGTCCAGACGAGCTTGCCACAGTGCACTTACCCTTTCATCGCTCTCTCTTCTTTCTTCCCCTCTCCTCTCCCTCCCTCCCTCTCTCCCTGGCTCTTTCTGTCACACAGGTGTGTGCACATATACAAGTTCCAATTGGATAAAAGAAGAAACACTTTTTAAGTTTCTTTCTAGGCCTAATAGAAAATTCATTTTTTACAAAAACAGAGCTGGTTTTGTCCGTTGTAAAAGTGTGGGTGTCCTTCCTTTTGAAGAGTAATAATGGTTTTCTACATGGTCTTCTCTGACACATTGCATGCTGTACATATGTGTGTGTGCACATGTGCATGTGCATATGTGTCTGTGCATATGAGTTTGAAAGTGTGTGTGTGTAGCAGGGAGGAAGGAGATGAAGGAGTGTATTTGCATGTGTGTCCGTATGTGTGTGTGTGCATGTGTGTGTATGCACATGTGTATGAGCATGTGTGTATGTGTGTATGAGAATGTGTGTGTGAGAGAGAGAGTGTGTGTGTGTGTGTGTGTAGCAGAGAAGAAGAAGAGTGTGCTAAGGAGAGAACACCTCAGAACAGTCAAATAAAAGATATCATATCAACATCATATCTTGCTAAGGTACAGGATTCCCAAGTCAGTCACCTTCAAGCTGGGAGGCTGGAGTGCGAGGAGAGTGGGTGTTCTTCTCTGACAAATTATTCATTGTCTAAGACAATTTTATGATCAAAAATACATTTGAATAAAGGTGCCTGGAAAAAAGTACATGAAGAGAATATAGCAAAATGTTACCAATCGTTGTCTTTGGGTGGGAGGAAGAAGAGGCAGGTTGTGGGTAATCTGTTTCTTTTAGTTCAACTATTCTGCATTCCTCACTTTTAAATTTTAAATATTAAGCTGGAGAGAAAGGACATGAACATAAAGATGAATTTGCTGAATGGAGCAACGAATGCTCAGTTAGCCAAAGATGTATAGCTACCTTCCACATCTAATATCTGAGGGCGAATCAGAAAACACCACTTTCAGAAATTTTTCTAATGTGTTTTTCATTATTTCCCCTTTCAGCCTAAGGACAAAAAATTGAACACAACTGGATCTGCCCCATTGCTTCTAAGATTCTTAGACTAGTTCAGGATCCACTGTCTGGACATTCCTGCTTTTTAGACAGAAAACAGGGCTAAATTCCTATTGACTTCCAAGTACAGAGACCCACAGATTTGTCACAGTATCCTCTCTCTGTCTCGCGCTGTCTCTGTCTCCATCTCTCTTTCTCTCTCTCTCTCTTCCCTGAGGAAGAGAGCCCTGAGGATTCCACATATCCAAAGCCTCACAGTCTGCTCACCTGCTCACCCACTGCTTCTGCTTTAAGTCAGAGGCACCTGGAACCCTGGACCTCACTGGGAGGGCCAACTTAGAGGATTAGTGCTGGCTGACAAGCACTCCGCCTCCTTGCCTGCAGAAGGGCCTGGCACTATCACTCTCTTCCCTCACATCATCCCCAAATCAGAATGCATATATAAAAATCTGATTAATTGAAACATGGAATGATTAAGATTTTACTATAAGAGAAATACACAGACTTAAGCCAAGATGTTTGGTTGAATAAATGCATATACCTTCACTCCATCATTTAACCACATTAACACGGGATGATTAAAAATAAATAAACCAACAAAGATAAGAAAAAAATAAAGACAATACCTTCAGCATATAGGAAACTGGCAAGCAGAAGCTGTCAGTGACACCTGACAGTAGACCCAGGGATGCTAAGTCCCAAGCCAACGGCAGGAAGGCAACCAGGATCCCCAAGAGTTCAAGATTGGCCGTATAATTTACCTTGGGAAATTATGTTTCAGTAGTAGGTAGATCCCAGATCCTCTCTCTAGACTGGGTGACTGTATCCCACAGTGGCAGTAGACTGGAGGTTTCGTCTCTATAGGGTAAACTTTGGTGTCTCTAGGCAGGAGCTCTCCAGATACAAGTGCTTAAATGTACACACTGAACACTGAGATCCTCCAGGTTTTCCTACCACTTCGTTCCAATGAGGGTGGCAGATACTTGGTCAGAAGGTAAGATGTTTCTTCTCTAGAGAGAATCTCTCTAGCCCAAGAAAAATGGGTCTGACCCAGTAAGACCACCTTCCAAGGAAGGTTACAATCACAGAGCTTCCGTCAGCTTTTAGCTTTTCAATGCTCCATTTTTTTTTTAACGAACAGAGACAGCTAAGGGTCACCAGGCATCTGAGCAAAGCTTCTAACATGAGTGACAGAGACCAGAGCAAGAAGACACAAATGCAGCCTGAATGGAAAGGACTGTGCTAGGAGATAAGACCTTCTGAAACGCATATGAATGTTCTCAAAGAGATCAAAGTAGTTACCATTTTCATGAAACAAGAACCAAATTTAAAGAAAAATAAAGCACTTAGAAATTGAAAATATGACAGCAAAACTTGTTAAATATTCTCATTAGAATAGTAAGATGAGAAAGTTGAGTAGATGACCCTTATGTCCTCCAGAAATAGCTATAAGAAAAAAGTTGAAATCTGGAAGAAAATTAAAACAGGTTCAACACTAAAATGATCAGAATTCCAAAGATAGTAATAGAGACAGACAGCGAGAGGGAAAGAAAGAAGAACAGACACATACACCAAAAGAGAGAGAGAGATAAACCCTAACACAGTAATTGCTGGAGACTTCAGCACCCACCTTTCAGCACTGGACAGATCTTCCAGACAGAAAACCAACAAACAAACATAAAATTTAATCTGTACTACAGACCAAATGGAACTGATATTCAAGGAACATTTCATCCAATGACTGCAGAACACACATTCTTCAATTCAACACATAGATCATTCTTCAGTATAGAAGAAACATTAAGTCACAAAGCAAATGCAATCACATTTGAAATCAGAACTAAGAAATTCATTCAAAACCATACATTTACATGGAAACTGAGTAACTTGCTCCTGAATGACTCCTGGGTAAATAACGACATTAAGGCAGAAATCAAGAAGCTCAAGAAGTTCTTTGAAACTAATGAGAACAAAGATACAACTTACCAGAGTTTCTGGGATGCAGCTAGTAAAGTAGTGTTGAGAGAAATTTACAGCTCTAAATGCTCACATCAAAAAGCAAGATCTCAGGCCAGCTGCGGTGACTTACTCCTGTAATCCCAGCACTTTGGGAGGCCGAGGCAGGCAGATCACAAGGTCAGGAGTTTGAGACCAGCCTGACCAACATGGTGAAACCCCATTCTACTAAAAATACAAAAATTAGCTAGTGTGGTGGCATGCACCTGTAATCCCAGCTACTCAGGAGGCTGAGGCAGGAGAACTGCTTGAACCCAGGAGGTAAAGGTTGCAGAGCCGATATCACACCACTGCACTCCAGCCTGGATGAGAGAACAAGACTCCATCTCAAAAAAAAAAAAAAAAATTAAGATCTCAAGTTAACTATCCAACATCACAATTAAGAGAACTAGAAATCCAAGAGCAAAGAACACCTTCAAAGTTATGCTGAATGGGAGTGGGGAGAGAGGGCATTTTTGTCTTGTGCCAGTTTTTAAGGGGAATGCTTCCAGCTTTTGTCCATTCAGTATGATGCTGGCTGTGGGTTTGTCACATGTGGCTCTTATTATTTTGAGGTATGTTCCTTCAATACCTAGTTTATTGAGAGTTTTTAACATGAATGTTGAATTTTATCAAGTGCTTTTTTTGCATCCATTGAGATAATCATGTGGGTTTTTTTTCTTTAGATCTGTTTATGTAATAAATGACATCAATTTGCATATGTTGAACCAACCTTGCATCCCAGGGAGGGTGGATGCGACCAGGAATTTATCAATTTCTTCCAGATTTCTCAATTTTTCCAGGTTCAGTGGCTCGCATCTGTAATCCTAGAATTTTGAGAGGCCATGGTGGGCTGATCACCTGAGATTGGGAGTTCAAGACCAGCCTGATTAACATGGAGAAACCCCATGTCTACTAAAAACACAAAATTAGCCAGGCATGGTGGCGCATGCCTGTAATCCCAGCTACTCAGGAAGCTGAGGCAGAAGAATCACTTGAACTCAGGAGGAAGAGGTTGCAGTAAGCCAAGATCGCACCATTGTCCTCCAGCCTGATCAACAAGTGCAAAACGCCGTCTCAAAAGAAAAAAAAAGTGCCTAGAGTTGTTCATAAAATTCTCTGATGGTGGTTTGTGGGGTCAGTGGTAATATTGCCCTTATTGTTTTTGATCATGTTTATTTGAATCTTCTCCCTTTCTCCTTCATTAGTCTAGCTACAAGTCTATTATTTTTTTAACCAGTAAGATTTTAATAGACCAGTTACTGGGTAGTAAATTAAAACCTACAAAAAGCAATCTCCAAGAATAGTCATGATTTTGTTTGGGTTCTTGGAAAATGTTAAGAAGTAGGTTGAGTTTTATTAATTTTTTCAGAAAACCAGCTTTTTAAAAATTCATATGGAACCAAAAACAGCCAAGGCAATTCTAAGCAAAAAGAGCAAAGCTGGAAGTGACATGAAGCAACATGCTACCAGACTTCAAACTACATTACAGGGCTACAGTAAACAAAACAGTATAGTACCGGTACAAAAACAAACACATAGACTAATGAAACAGAATAGAGAATCCAGAAACAAAACCAAACATCTACAACCATCTGATCTTTGGCAAACTTAAAAACAAGCAAGAGGGAAAAGATTCTCCCTATTCAATAAATGACACCAGGATAATTGGCTAGCCATACGCAAAAGACTGAAATTAGACCCCTTCCTTATACTACATACAAAAATTTGCTCAAGATAGATTAAACACTGATATGTAAAACCCAAAACTATAAAAACTCTGGAAGACACCTGAGGCAATGCCATTCGGGACATAAGCACAGGCAAAGATTTCACGATGAAGATGCCAAAAGAAAAGGTAACAAAAGCAAAATTGACAAATGGGGTCAAATTAAAATAAAAATCTTCTGCACAGCAAAAGAAACTATCAACAGAGCAAACGGACAACCTACAGAATGTGAGAAAATGTTTGTAAACTATGCATCCCACAAAAATCTAATATCAAACAGCTATAAGGAAATTAAATTTACAATAGGAAAACAACCCATAAAACAGTGGGCAAAGGACATTAACAGACACTTTTCGAAACAAGACATATATGCAACCAGCAATCATATGAAAAAAGCTCAACATCATTGATCATTAGAGAAATGCAAATTAAAATTACAATAAGATACACAGTCATAATGGCAATTATTAAAGTCAAAAAAACAACACATACTGGCAAGGTTATAGAGAAAAACAACACTTATACACTGTACTGGGGAATGCAAATTAGTTCTGCCATTGTGAAAAAGTGTTACGATTCCTTAAAGACCTAACAAGTGAAATACCATTTGATTCAGCAAACCTAGTAATGGGTTACTAGGTATGTACCCAAAGGAATATAAATCCTTCTGTTATAAAGACATGTGCACCCATATGTCCATGGCAGCACTATTCACAATAGCAAAAATATGAAATCAAGCTAAATGCCTATCAGTGGTAGACTGGATAAAGAAAATGTGGTACATATACACCAAGGAACACTGGGCAGCCACAAAAAAAAGAATGTGATCATGTTCTTTTCAGGGACAGAGATGGAGCTGGAGACTATTATTCTTAGCAAACTAATGCAGGAACACAAACTCCAAATACCGGATGTTTTCACTTGCAAGTGGGAGCTAAATGATGAGAACACACGGACACATGACAAGTGGGAGAACAACACACACTAGGGCCTTTCAGAGAGTGGAGAGTGGGAGAAGGAAGAAGATCAGGAAAAACAACTAAAGGAGACTAGGCTTAATACCTGACTTATGAAATGATCTGTACAACAAACCTCATGACAGAAATTTACCTAAATAACAAATCTGTGCTTGTCCCCTTGAACTGAAAGTTTTTTAAAAAAGAGAGAGAACATTTTTCATCACCCACCTATGAGTGAGAATATGCGGTGTTTCATTTTCTGTTCTTGTGTCAGTTTGCTGAGGATGATGTTTTCCAGATTCATCCATGTCCCTACAAACGACACGAACTCCTCATTTCTGATTGCTGCATAATATTCCATGGTGTATATGTGCCACATTTTTCCAATCCAGTCTATTATCAATGGGCATTTGGGTTGATTCCAGGTCTTTGCTATTGTAAACAGTGCTGCAATGAACATTCGTGTACATGTGTCCTTATAGTAGAACGATTTATAGTCTTTTGGATATATACCCAGTAATGGGATTGCTGGGTCAAATGGAATTTCTATTTCTAAGGCCTTGAGGAATCGCCACACTGTCTTCCACAATGGTTGAACTAATTTACACTCCCACCAACAGTGTAAAAGTGTTCCTTTTTCTCCACATCCTCTCCAGCATCTGTTGTCTCCAGATTTTTTAATGATCGCCATTCTAACTGGCGTGAGATGGTATCTCAATGTGGTTTTGATTTGCATCTCTCTGATGACCAGTGACGATGAGCATTTTTTCATATGATTGTTGGCCTCATATATGTCTTCTTTCGTAAAGTATCTGTTCATATCCTTTGCCCACTTTTGAATGGGCTTGTTTGTCACTGGGGTCTATTGGGGGGAAAAGGGGAGGGCCAGTGGGAGGGGGAGGTGGGGAGGGATAGCCTGGGGAGAAATGCCAAATGTGGGTGAAGGGGAGAAGAAAAGCAAAGCACACTGCCATGTGTGTACCTACGCAACTGTCTTGCATGCTCTGCTCATGTACCCCAAAACCTATAATCCAATAAAAAATTAAAAAAAAAAAAAAAAAAAAAAAAAGAGAGAGAACATCCCAAGTTGAACAACATAACCTCCTAGGTTTAAACACATGAAAACAAACTCACACCAAGAAACACTGTCTTGAAAATCTGGAATATATAACAAAGAAAAGAAGCTCCCCTAAGTTTTCAGAAAAGTTTTTTTTAAAACAGTATTTACAAAGAATCAAAAATCAGAATGATTTTAGGCTTCTCAACAGCACTACCAGAAGCTGGGAAATAATGGAGTAGTATCTTCAAAACTTGAAAGGGAAATTATTTTCAATCTAAAATTCTATGCCCAACCAGTCATGTAAGTGTAAGAAGGAATAAAGTCATATTTCAGAACAATTTGCTTCAGCGTATCCTTGCTTGAATAAGTTATCGGAGGATACAGTCCACAAACAAGAGACTCAGGGCATGAGGCAGTGCAAAACAACAGAGTGGGTTTGTATTCATATTTAAATGGCAGCAGCATTCGAGAGTCAGGGAATACTGGAGGAGAAGCTTTCTCCAGCATCCCTGAAGCCCCCGCCTCTCATTCCCACATTCCTATGTCCCGCTGCTGCCCATGAATTCTGATCACTTATTCCTTTGATAGAGGCATTTGTCACTGATTAGCTATAGTCAAGTGGCTCCTTCTGGGCTACAGGAGAAAATCTATTGCTTTTCATTAAATGTCAATTTGATTAGCTTAGGCTTAAGGTCAACATTATGCCATCAGCTGTACGTTCTTAGGAAGACATCTACTCACAAACTGGTTAAAGAACGTGGCCCTCCTACCTCTGACTTGTGTGAAAAGGAAACACAGTATCAGAACGCTGTCATGAAGCTGAAATGAAATAACAAACGAAGTTCTTATCTTGGGCTCCACACACAGAAAGTGTTGAATAAATAACAGTTCCTTCTTCTCCAAGGCCAGACCATATGGAGGACTCTAAGACAGCCACAGCCTTGGTCAGCAGGACAAACACAAGGTTCAAATTGCACCATTAAAGCTGTGGCCAAACGTTTGCTCTACCGCTGAGTCACTCACTGTCGTAAGGCTCTACCAGTTCCCATTCCAGATAGGAAGTGGGCTTTTGTTGGTTGGTTTTTGTTGTTTTTTAAGAGATGGAGTCACCCAGGCTGGAGTACAATGGCATGACCGTGGCTCACCACAGACTCAAACTCCTGAGCTCAAGTGATCTTCCTGTCATGGCCTCCTGAGAGCAGCTGGGCCAACAGGGCAGCAGGTGCACACCCCCACACCCAGCTAATTTTTTTTTTTTTTTTGAGAGAGATAGGGTCCCGCTATCTTGCCCAGACTGGTCTCAAATTCCTGGCCTCAAGCAATCCTCCCATATTAACCTCCTAAATTGCTAGGATTACAGGTGTGAGCCACTGTGCCCAACAGGTGTTCTAAATGCAATTTCCACGCTGCTATTCTGAAGAAGGGCAAGAAGCAAAGAGACCCTCCTTGAAACATAGAAAATAAAAGCCTTCACTATTTAGTGGAGTCAGAGTTCATGATCAGCCACAACTACTTCAACTGTAATCCAGAAGTCCCATTGATACAGGAGTTTAAAAGAAATTATTTAGGCAGAGATTGAGGGTAAGGAAGTCTTTGGTAAGGTTTCCCTTTTAATAAAGAGCAGCCCCAAAACCATTTCTAACGAAGAGCAGCCTGTAAAATCAAGCTGCAGACATAGACAAGCAAGCTGGAAGCTTGCACAGGTGAATGCCGGCAGCTGTAACAATACAAGGCTACCTGGGCACGAGGCATACCCAACCTGACGGCTCCATCTTCCCTTTTATCAACTACGAGTACAGTAAGGAGCAGACAACATGGCACTGGCCAAGTAGAAAACCTATATTCATAAGAAGATTAGGGTGGGTGGCCAGTTTCTTCACGAGCTATGTAAACATCTCACCGGGTCCTACCCATCTTTGGGCCCTATGTAAATCAGACACCACCTCCTCAAGCAAATCTATACAACCCCGTTCAGTTCACCACAAAACCAGAAGACACACTCAGAAGCCCCTCTCTCTCTGCAAGAGAGAGAGAGGTTCTCTTTTCTCCTTCTTTTGCCTGTTAAACCTCCATTCTTAACCTCACTCCATGTGTATTCATGTACTTGATTTCCTTAACACGAGGCAACGTACCTTGGGTATTACCCCAGATGAACAATGCTGCTTCATCATAGTTTGTTTTTTTCAGGTTGTAGGACAAACAGCCCCTTTCTTCTGCAACCCGACCTCAGCCTTACTCAGGCCTCCTTCCAGCCGAATCGCAGAGCCAAATAAAACCCCTTGAGTCTTCTTTTAAAGGGGCAGCCGCTCCAAAGAAAGCAGCATGATCAGTTTCAGGTGGGCAGGGGTAAGGGCAGTGCTACCCTGGCTTCTCTGTGCTCAGCCCCTCTCAGTTCAAAAGCCCACCACGTGGAGCAATAGAACACCTGCTCGTCTGTGTTTTAAAAAAAGCGGGAGGAAAAGCGCTGTCTTAATGCTTATTTCCCTGGCAGAGGGGAGGTTATAAAACACTGATTTCTGAGCAGTGAACCAGAGTTTCACTGATCTCTTCTGTTACTTACTCATGTTTACCCAGAGAAACGACATCACAAATCTGAGTCTCCTCCGGGAAGAACAGGAATAGGATTCTCAGCCCCCTTTCCACAGTAGAGTTCTGACTCCACTTCTAAAATACTTTTCTGCAAACCTCGGTACCTCATAAATGTTTTACTATACTCGAGACAGCAAAGGGAAGCACAGATTAGCTACTGTTTTCAGAACAGTGGAAACACGCTGTCTTCTCCAAGTTTGGCATTGGAGTCAAAGATCAAGCGCCAAACAGTAGTTGTCAAGAATCCTCTCATTTACAATCAGGTTCTAGACTTTGCAAAGGGTGTGGGCAAAAACCAGTTTTGCCGTAATAGATTATTATCTACCTCTTACCTTTACAGAACAGGACTAAAAATTCTCTCTTTTAAGACAGAGTCTTGCTCTGTCACCCAGGCTGGAGTGCAGTGGCATGATCTCGGCTCACTACAACCTCTGCCTCCCAGGTGCAAGTGATTTTCCTGCCTCAGCCTCCTGAGTAGCTGGGTTTACAGGGGCCCAGCACCACACCCCGCTGATTTTTTAATTTTTAGTAGAGACAGCGTTTCCCCATGTTGGCCAGGCTAGTCTCCAAAGCCTGACCTTATGATCTGCCCACCTTGGCCTCCCAAAGTACTGGGATTACAGATGTGAGCCACCACGCTAGGCTTTTTTTTTTTTTTTTTTTTTTTAATTACACGGAAGACTTTTGAAAGGGTTGTGTACTGTATGAACTCCCTCCTTACCCAATTCTCAGGGATGGGAAAATGCTGCTGCTTCATTTTAAAGCTAATGAGCTGCCTGAACAGGAACTTCTAATTAACCATTCAAACTGATTAGCTCATGTCCCTGAAGGCTGGAGAACTCGGGAACTGCTATCCCATCTGAATAAAATCCAAAAGCAAAAGGCTGTGGCCAGGTTGGAATAATGGGGCAGACAGAAGCAATAAAGGTTGGAGCTGGGAGTGGCCCGTACTTCAGGTTAAGCCAAGCAAAGGTGTGTGCATGTTTTCTATGGGCCAAATAGGAATTCCATAATAGAGAAAGAACCATTGATTTTAAGGAAGACTCTGCCCTGAAAACCTCCTGCCAGGGGTGAGGAAGAGGCTGCCCCGGACCCCCAGAGGCAGGTGGTAGGAGGGCTCTTAGTGGCTTCCCAGAAAATGTATTCCCTGAGGTAGTGAACTGCTGTCAGAGATCCCTACCAGGAGAATTTCTCAGGAACCCACGAGAAAGGGTCAAAAACTGCATGCCTGCTCCCAAAATGTGACACCATAATACAGCTGAACTATTCAATAAGGCCCTATCTGTTCCTCTGTCTCTCCTTTCTCCCTGCCCCTAGCCAACCCTAGAAAAGCCAGAAACCACTGCTAAGGAGTGAGGGTGGATGGTCAACACCAAACACGCTGCCCTCCTTTCCCTTCCCACTGTGGGTTTCTCAGGCCGAGGCTGTCAGAGGAGGAGGGATGAAGAGGGTTTTGGTTGATATTTTATAATGAACATTTATGAACAAACAGCAAAGTTGAAAAAACTTTACAGTGAACAACTGTATCTTCACCAACTTGGAGTCTTGTTTTATCTCATCCATCTTTCTATCCATCCACTAATCCATCTTAGTTTTTAGACATTTCAAAGTAGATTGCAGACATCAGTAACTCAAGGTGCATTAACTAGAATTTGGTATCTTTTCTTTCCTTTTGGTGTAAAATTTACAAATGACATGCAAAATTTTTAAGTATGTATTTACCGAATTTTGACAAAAGTATACATATGTGTGACCCAAAACTGTATCAAATAAGAATATTACCATAATCCCTGATATGGTTTGGCTGTGTCCTCACCCAAATCTCTTCTTGAATTGTAGCTCCCAGAATTCCCACATGTTGTGAGAGGGACCTGGTGGGAGAGAATTAAATCATGGGGGCAGTTTCCCCCATACTGTTCTTGTGATAGTGAATAAGTCTCACAAGAGCTGACGGTTTTATGGGAGGAAAGCCCTTTTGCTTGTTTCTCATTTCTCTCTTGTCTGCCACCATGTAAGATGTCCCTGGCCAGGCACAGTGGCTCACGCCTGTAATCCCAGTACTTTGGGAGGCCCAGGTGGTCAGATCATGAGGTCAAGAGATCGAGACCATCCTGGCCAACATGGTGAAACCCCATCTCTACTAAAAAATACAAAAATTAGGTTGGGTGCGGTGGCTCACGCCTATAATCCCAGCACTTTGGAAGGCCGAGGCGGGTGGATCACAAGGTCAAGAGATTGAGACCATCCTGGTCAACATGGTGAAACCCCATCTCTACTAAAAATACAAAAAATTAGCTGGGCACGGTGGTGCGTGCCTGTAATCCCAGCTACTCAGGAGGCTGAGGCAGGAGAATTGCCTGAACCCAGGAGGCGGAGGTTGCGGTGAGCCGAGATCGCGCCATTGCACTTCAGCCTCGGTAACAAGAGCGAAATTCCGTCTCAAAGAAAAAAAAAAAAATTAACTGGGCGTGGTGGCGTGCACCTGTAGTCCCAGCTACTCCGGAGGCTGAGGCTGGAGAATTGCTTGAACCTAGGAGACAGAGATTGCAGTGAGCCAAGATTGCGCCACTGTACTCCAGCCTGGCGCCTGGCAACAGAGCAAGACTCTGTCTCCAAAAAAAAAAAAAAAAAATGTCCCTTTTGCTTTCTGCCATGACTATGAGGTCTCCCTAGCCAGGTGCAACTGCGAGTCCATTAAACCTTTTTTTTAATAAAGTATCCAGTATCAGGTATGTCTTTATCAGCAGTGGGAAAACGGACTACTACAATCCCAGAAAGTTTCCTCACAACCTGTCTCTGTCAGTCTCCAGCTCTGTACCCTTGGATTTTTTTTCCATTATAGACTGTTTGCCAACTTTAGAAATTCCACATAAATCGAATCATATTGTGATAACTCTTTATATAAGGCTTCCTTCAGTCCACAAAATGATTTTTATATTTATCAATCAGGTTACACATATCAGTAACTCTTTCATCTTTATTGCTGAGTAGTATTTCATGGTATGAATTAACATAGTTTGCTACCTGATCTTCTATTTGTGGTCACCAGGAGCATTTCCAACTTTTGATTATTATGAATAAAGTTATTGTGTTCTTCTATAAGTATTTTTATCAACATGTATTTTTACTAATTGGGGGTAAACTCCTAACTCAGAAATTTATTGTAGATGAGATGTATATTAGTTCTATAAGAAAATTCCAGAAATTTGACAAAGTAGTTGCACTGTTTTATAGTCCCATTAGCAATAGTTAGAGTTGTGCTGTATTCTTGCCAACATTTGGTATTTAGTCTTTCCGAATCTAGTCATTTCGTGGGGTGTGTAGTGGTATCTCACTGTGGTTTTTAATTTGCATTTCCTTGATGCTTCTTGATATGAAGCATTTTGTCCCACCTGTATATTATCTTTGCAAAGTGGCTCCTCAAATCTTTTCCCCTTTTAAAGGGTGTTTGTTATCTTTTTTTTTTTTTTTTTTTTTTTTTTTTTGAGTTGCTCTGTCCTCCAGGTGGAATGCAATGGTGCAGTCTTGGCTCAATGCAGCCTCTGCTTCCTGGGCTCAGGCGATCCTCCCACCTCAGTCTCCCAATTAGCTAATTCCAGGCTTTTTGTATTTTTACTAGCCACCATACAAGGCTAATTTTTTTGTATTTATAGTAGTGTCGGGGTCTCACCATGTTGCCCAGACTCGTCTCAAACTCCTGGGCTTAAGGGATTCAGCCTCCTTGGCCTCCCAAAGTACTAGCATTACAGGTGTGAGCCACTGTGCCCAGCCTTTTTATTTTCAGGTTATAAAACTGCTTTATATATTCTGGAAATCAGGCTTTTGTCTGAAAATAGATTTAAGAACATTTTCTGTCGAGCTGTGGCTTGCATATTCATTTGCTTAATGTATCTTTTAATCTTTCCAGACACTTTTCCTGCAATATTTATATCAGTTTTATATTTTTCAAATAATTTGTTCATTTCATCTAAGTTGCAGAATTTGTCACCATGACGTTGTTGATGATAGTCTCTTATTATCCTTTTCACGTCTGCAGGATCTGTAGTGATAATTTCACTTCGCTTTCACTTCTGATATTGATACTGACCGTTTGTATTTCCTCTCTTTTTTCATGATCAGAGTAGCTTAAGATTTATTAGTGTTGATATTTTAAAACAGCCAGCTTCTTTGCTTTGTTCGTTTTCTCTATTATTTTGTCTGTCTTCAATTTGGTTTATCTCTGCACTTTTATTATTGTTTCCTTCTTACTAATTCCTTCGAGTTTTCTTTGCGCCGTGTGTGTGTGTGTGTGTGTGTGTGTATGTGTGTGTGTGTGTGTTTTCAGTCTTCTTTAGGTGAACCTTTAGGTCATTGATTTTAGACCTTTCTCTTTTTTTTCTACTGCAGTATAAGCGTGTACAGCTATACTTCCCTCTGGGAACTCCCATAGCTGTAATTCATAGGTGTTGACATGTTGTATTTTGATTATCCTTGGAATAAAATATTTTCTATTCTACCTTTTGATTTCTTCTTGGGCTTGTGGATTATATGTAATCTCCAAGTACTTGGAGCTTTCCTAGTTCTCTTATTGTTAATTTCTGTTTTAATCAGGTAACATACACTACATGAATTCAATTTGATTTACTCTATTGAGTCCTGTTTTATAATCTAGCACGTGACCTATCCTAGTGAACACTACATGTACATGAAACGTATATGTATTCTGTGGTTATTGGGTGTAGTCTTCCATAGGTTTGTTCAAGATGGTGGAGAGTGTTGTTCAGATCATCTGCAAATTGACTAAGATTTTGTCTAGTTTATTTATCAATTGCTTGGAAGATGGGTATTAAAATCACTGATAAAAATTGTGGATTGTTTATTTATTCCTTTAGTTCAATTTTGTTTTGTGCAAATTGACGCACAAATTTTTTTAATCCATCTTTTTGATGAAATGACTCTTCTGTAATCATGAAATATCCCTCTTTATCTTTGGAAATGCCCTTTTGACTTTAGTAAATTATTTGATATTAATATAGCTTCTTCAGACTTCCATTACTGACTGTTTGCATACTATATCTTTTTAAATGTACTTATTTAGGGTCAGGTACGGTGGCTCATACCTGTAATCCCAGCACTTTGGGAGGCTGAGGCAGGCAGATTACTCGAGGTCAGGAATTTGAGACCAGCCTGTCCAATGCGATGAAACCCCATCTCTACTAAAAATACCCCCACAATTAGCTAGGCATGGTGGCAGCTTCCTGTAATCCCGGCTACTTGAAAGGCTGAGGCAGGAGAATTGCTTGAAGCTGGGAGGCAGAGTTTACAGTGAGCAGAGACTGCACCACTGTACTCCAGTCTGGGAGATAGAGTGAGACACTGTCTCAAAAAAAAAAATTAAATGTACTTTTTTAGACCTACCTATATTTGTCTTTTTTTTTTCTATTTACAGTACATATTTTATATACAGCACTGGGTCTTGTGGTTTTTGAAATCAATTCTGGCAATCTCTGCACTTTAATTGGAGTATGTGGTATGATTCATTAACATTTAACGTTATTAAATATAGATTTATTAGTGGTTGAATGATCTAATTGGATTCAAGCTTACAATTTAATGATTTGTTTTATTATTTTGTTTGTTTTCTGTTTGCAGCCCCTTCCCCACTTTTTTCCTGTTCCTTTTCTTCTGATGTCTTTTGGACACTTTAAATATTTTTAGAATTTTATTTTAAAGTATCCATTGACTTTTTAGATATACTGGTTGAATATTTCTTATCTGAATTCCTTAGGACCAGAAGTGTTTTGGATTTTAAATTTTTTCATATTTTGGAATATTTACATATACATAAAGAGATCTCTTAAAGATAGAACTGAAGTCTAAACACAAAATTCACCTATGTTTATGCACAACTCATACACATAGGGCAAATGAAATTTTACATAATATTTTTCACAATTCTGTGCATGTATCAAAGTTTGTATACATTGAACCATCAGAAAGCACACATGTCACAATCTCAACCATCCATGTGGACGGATTTCAGATCTTGGAACATTTTGGATTTCGGGTTTTATGGATCAGGGATGCTCAACCTATACCTGTTTTCATTGTTGATTATTTTATGTGTTAAAATATGTAAGGAAGGGTGAAGTTTTCATCTGAAAGAGATTTTTCAATTTTGAAATTAAACTAAACAGGCTTTTTTTGTTTTACATTTTAAGTTCCAGGATACAGGTGCAGAATGTGTAGGTTTGTTACATAGGTATATGTGTAGGTGGTTTGCTGCACCTATCAACCCTTCATCTAGGTTTTAAGCCCCATATGCACTAGCTGTTTGTCCTAATGGTCTCCCCCTCTCACCCTCCCCCGACCCCCGACTGGCCCCAGTGTGTGTTGTTCCCTCCCTGTGTCCATGTGTTCTCATTGTTCAACTCCCGCTTATGAGTGAGAACATGTGGTACTTGGTTTTCTGCTCCTGTGTTAAACTAGACAGGATTTCTTAACAGTTTAAATTGCTCAGTGAAACAGGAAATATCAAAGATTCTATCCAATGGGTGGGTAAGAATGAGTCCACGTAGCAGCTGTGAAGAAGTGAAGGGAAAAAACAAATGATTTCTGATTGCTCCCGGCCACAGCCAGTGCATTCAACAACCTTTTCTACTGTCCTTTTTATTATGTTTCATTATTATTACGATCATCATTATTTTTCCCCAGATTAAAAAATATAAGTGGTGGGACTCATAGTGAGAAAACAAAGACTGACAGCTGTCCCTACGCCTGCATTTACCTTTTGAGAAATACAGTCAACATGACGATTTTCACACAGGGCTAGGAGGGCTTGTGCCTCTGTTATGTTTCCTGTTATGTTCTGGACAGAAAATAAATTTTTCCCTCCATGGGAAACTGTTAGAGATATTTGTGAACAATGTCAACTGTAGACCAAAACCTAATACAAGTGGAAATATTGTTTTATTTCTCTCTTTTTTACACTATTTCTTTTCTAAGAGCTGAGATAGGAGAAGAGAGAAGGAAAGAACTATTGACATGTGCAACAACATGGCTGAATATCAAAAACATTTTCTTGACTGAAAGAAACCTTACATATGGAGTGATCACAGTATGATTCCATTTCTATCGAACTCTAAAATCCGTGCTGGAAAAATATCCAAGGGTATATTGGGGTTGGGGACTGACTAAGAGGAGGCAAAAGGGAACTTTCTCATCTCTGCTGTGATCCAAAGCCCATGCTATGGACTTTGTACACAGTATCTCATTTAATCCTCAAAATCACCCTAGCAGGTAATTACTGTCACTTCCCCCACTTCATACAGAACATAAAGCTCAGAGAATCAGGTATTGTGTTCTACACCTGCTTAGAAGTCACCAATTCCTAAGGTACTTTCAAATGTTTTAAATAAAAACCAATAAAGTAGGCCAAAAATAGCATGTAAATAGCATTTCTACAAATATCTGCTAGATAATTTTCACATTGATGTCCAAAGACATTTACAAGAATGTTTTCCACAACATTGTTTAAACTAATAGAAAACTAGAAGCAACCTAAATGTCCATTATTGGAAGAGTTAGATTAGTTCTCTTATTTCTATACTATACGATACTGTGCTGATGTTGATATACACTATTAATTTTTTAAAATCACATTCACCTTCTTCTCATGGATCCAAGGAGATATGTTAGAGAATACTCATTGCATTTGTGCATAAACACAAATACTACGGAAACAGTAGGGGCTCTCTGCAAGTGGTTATATATTGGAAGAGGAAGAAGAGAAAAATGAAAGGGATCGTGAACCTTGTATATGCTTTGGTAGTGTCTGCTTCTGTATATAACTTAAATATTTTCATAAATATATTTTACAGTCTGCATAATTACTAGGTAAGAAGACAAGTAAGTCGCTTTAATAAAAGTCCTTCCAATTACTGCAACTGATTTCTACAGCCAGAATGTTCCCAGAACCTGAAAAGAGGAAGCACTACAACTGGAAGGCAGAAATACTGACACTAGAGGGCCAGAGCTGGAGAGGGTGGATCTAATGCAGCAAATCCATCTGCAGCCCTGATCGGCATCTTCGAGAAACCTGGCAATTTTCCATTGCTTAATAAATGAGTTAAATTGAAAACAAATCCATGACAGTTGTGCATTAGAAAGGTTACCTGTGTCTCCAATAATAAAGTGTGCACACAATGTAAATTAAAACATACCGTTTTACACTCATAAGATTGGCAAAAAAAAAAAGTTAAAACCTAGCAATATCAAGTGAAGCCAAACACGAAACAAGCTTCCCCATATTGCCTGTGGGAATACAAATTGTTACAACTACTTTAAACAATTGGCAATTCATAGTAAAAATGAAGACAAGCCTCCCCTATAATTTACCAATCCCTCTTCTGAGAACACAGTAAGAGAGATTCTTCCCAAGAAACCTGTACATGAATGCATATGGCACTATTGCTTGTAATTGTACATCGTGGTATTTCCATATGGTAAAGTATTATTCAGCAGGGCAAGTAAGGAGACCAGAGGTAGACATTTCAATACAAGTAACTTTGAGAAAGATAAAATTGAGTATAGGAAGCTGCAGCTATATCTGTAATGCTTTGTTTCGCCAGGAAAAAAAGGGGCACGTGGGGAGGGCAAGGGACAACAAAAACTAAACAATCTGAAACACATGCAGAAAAATACCAGTATTTTACAATTTTCCATTGCTTCTTATATTATTTTCTGTCTTTTCTATATGCTTGAAGTACTTAATAATAAAGAAAAATATAAAAGGCATAGGAAAGAATATTCTGAGAAAATACATCAAAATGTTTATGGTTATTAGCTTTGGTAAGATTTTAAATGACTTTAATTTTCCTTTTTATCTCTCTCTATATGTTCTAGTCATACCATATTAAATATGTATTTCATTTATGACCATAAAAATGTATTATTTTAAAACTCATATATATACAGTTTTTTCTGACATATGATGAAACTATATGAACAGATTCAGCAAAAATAATAAGAACTAGAACAATAATAATGATATTAAGAGTTGACTTTTGATGGAGTTACGGGTGACTTTTCTTTATGTTTATGTCTAAATTCAATTTTTCTATAGTGGGAAAATGAAATATTTGTGAAAGCTGGATTAAATAAAAAGCTATAGGTTTTAAATGAAAAGAAATTCAAATAATTTTTCCAGCATTATAAAATGTTCATATCCTAAAAATGAACTACTTTACAAAAACATCAGTGTTTTTAAAGAAAAATTAGATGATTTTTAAAGGAAGTCAGTTATGATACTGCAGTTTATAGTGATACTGCGTGTTTGCTAGCTCCACTAATCAGGATATTAAGTTAAATAGTATATGATATGCCATAAAGAAATCATATGAGCAGAGGTTACTGCGAAAGGGGAACACAACGATTTTAAGTGGCCTGGTGACCTGAATTTCTTCCAGTGAGAGGGAAACATCAGAGTCATTTGATCAATGAAGTGTCTTTTACAAATCTTCAGGAAATCTCCTAGGAAGCCTTTAAGGAGATGGATTTCTTATTACTTCTGATATATGTTCCAATTAAATTTTTACCATTGCCCCCATGGGCCTGCCCAGCCTAAGAGACGGAAACTGTGATTCCAGCCCACTGACGCCCACCATCTGTAAGATTCTGGCACACTGAGGAGGCCATGACCAGCCTGTTGACTGAAATCTATCATGTAAAATGCTGCTGCTGCTCCAGCAATCCTGAAACCCGGCCCTAGAATCAATGCAAAGCTGTGTCAACCTTAGAATTTCCATATGCCTAGGCAGACAGTTATCTTCAAATATAAGAACAGTATCATTTTCTGGAGAAACCAAAAAAATCCATAAAAATTCTACAGTGGTCTCCTCTGCCCTTCCTCCCCGTTCCATCTAGTTAGTAACAGCCAAATCCAGGCACACAGATGTCCAAACGTCTACACCTGAGGTTGCCCAAAATGTGCGCTAGGTGACGCATCTTATAGAGGACGTATGCAAATTATGGGATCTTAACAACAATAACCCAGGCAGAAACATCAGGAATTAGTGCACCTAAGTGAAAAAGGAGGCTTAGAGAGTTTAAACAACTTTCCCCTGTAGCTGATAAGCTACGGTAGCCTTAGTCAGGCTAACAAGAGTGGTAGCAAAAAGGTTTCAACGGTTTCAAAAAGGTTTCAAAGGCAGAAGAGCAAATGAAGCCGTGAATTTTACAATCTACATATTTTTAGCCCTTTGTCTTTTGCACTTTGCTTGGGTAAACTTACCAGACCCTGCAAATACATTACCACCCACAATGTTGTCTCCACTGCTTTAGGGCCTCTCCTCTGAGTAGCCAGAGAAAATGCAGCTGACCCCTTATCTAGTTATTTAGCGACCTCCAATGCTCTGCCCTTTCACTTTGCTTTCTCCATGCCAACATCAGACATACAAAGATTTTTCTGCCCCCAAGATTCTGCAGCTTTCTACTCAGCGAATTACCCCCAGCTAAAAATAACTGTTCCACATACTCAGAGATATATGGTAATCAAGCAACCAAATGCCCCTTTTGCCAATGACATGTTTTTTATAAATATGTTCAATGAGAGGCTCGTCAAAAATTATTCACTTTCTTCTGAGTTGCAAAGGAAAATGAAAGGCAAATTATGGCTATGTAAACACGTGTTTGCTCAGATTCCATTAATTTGCCATCCACAGAGCTATCGACAACTAGCTTTTTCCTCTTGTCATTTCATTTACCAGGCAGAAATGATTACAGACTTAATTTCTTTGATGGGTTATTTAGGTTAGAGGGGGCCCCTTGATAATGCAGAAGTCATAACGGCCACCAGAGACAGTAGAACAATAGCTCCCAGTGCTTCCACAGTGGAGAGAGAGATAACGGAATATCAGATTTTAAAGGAATTCAAACCATCATTGATTTTTTTCAGATGAGGAAACTGAGGCTCAAAGAGGTTAGGGGGTTAACTAAAGTCAGTCAGTGCTTTAGTTTGTAGCAGAGCTGAAAGCAGACGCTAAGCATTGCAACACCTGGTGTCTCCCTTCCTCCCCTCCATCCTGCTGCTAGTAGTGTCAGTGGCAAATACAAGCCAGTTCAAGGAAATGTGGCCTTAGGGAGGAGTACTAAGGACCAAGCACCAACGCATCCTTGCCATTTCTGACAAATTCCTTAATTACAAGTCTTCATGTATTCACAGAAGCTGACTCTCTTGTACATAGCCCAACACATACACACACACACACACACACACGCACACACACACACACACAGTGTGACAGAGATAATTTATCATGATCTAAACGCACTCAGGGTGGTCAATTTCAGCCAGAGTGAAGAACAGAGAAAGGCAGGATCAGGGCATTATAGAAGTAGCTGTTCCTGCTTCACTTTCCAGCCCTCCACCCCCTCCCATCAGCCCACTTTCATTACATTTCTCTTTGATGCAAAATCTGGAAATCTTGGTCAGGCAGCTCTGCTTATCAGTGGGTTCTTAATAACCCACTTTTATCAAACTTCATCTGATGGATCCAAAATATATTTGATCTTAGCATAAAGTACCCTTATCCGTCCTAAAAGGACACTGCCCGAAAGTGAATAACGTTAACAGCAAAGTCTCTAGAACCAGAAAGAAGTATGTTTAAACCCTCAATCCATCACTTTCTAGACATGCTGTCATGTCCAACTCATTCTCATTAAACAATATCTCACTAAGCACACTAGACTGTAGGAATGCACACAGATAGGCCCTTGCCCTTCCTGGCTTCATTCCTGGGAGGCAGAAGCAGACACTAACATATCTGTCACTTAAGTTAATGTAAAGGATTAACTGGTACAAGTGCTGTGCAGGCAAGTCCCTGGAACAATGAGAGCACCCAGGAGAAGGCTTTGCTTTAGTTACAAAAGTCAGGAAAGGTTTCCCCTAGGGAGGGACTGAGATCAGAAGCATGAGTGGGCAGTAAGTGGGCAAAGTAAGGAGGATCTGGCATCCCAGCAAAGATGTGATACAGGGGGACCTTGACCTTGGCCAGTACAAGACACTGAGTCTTTGCAGTGCAGAGCAGAGAGGAGGGACATGCAGTGAGGTCAGAGAAATGGAAAGGAGCCTGTGACCATGGTGAGGAGGTTTGTCCTCATTCTAAGGAAGACTGGGAGGTATGGGGCATGGTCTGACTTATGTGAAGGACAGACTGGAGACAACATGGACATAGGCACACAAGTGGAAGGCCAGAAAGTAATCCACAGAAGGGCTGCAAGGAGAATTTCGATGGAAAGGAAAAACAGAAGCTAAGGGATATTTAAGAACTAAAATCAGCAGGCCTGAGCGGTAAGTTGGATATGAGAAGTGAGAGAAAGGGATAAACTAGAGCTTACTCACAGGACTTTGTGTGACTGGATAGGTGGTGGCACCATTCTCCGAAAAACAGAATGTAAGGAGGAGCAGACTGGTGACTTAAACCTCTGAGCCTCAGTTTCCTCATCTGTAAAATACCTATATCACAATGTTGTTGAACGCATTAGGAAAGGTTCCTAGAAAATGAAGCCTCCATACAAAGTGGTGTATGGTCCTCCCCCAAATAAATGGGACCTGTTCTTATAGGCTTCTTTTCTCGATCTGATTGGAAACTCAGGATCTCAGATATTCATTTCTTTTCATCCTCTTCTCTGATGGCTCTACCAAATTACTGGTTTACTGATCTAATCACCCTAAATAGTGTATAGTACTCCATACTAGTAAAATAGGCAAGTTGGCAATTGCTCTTCTGAACAAATTATTGTAAATGTCACTGCTACAGTGCAGCTCACAGTGGCTCACTTGGCTTTTCAAGGGAAAAAATCTATTGCAAATGCAGCTCCCACTACTTGCCAAATGTTCGTGCACAAATGCATTTATTTTACCCAGAGCGTAGTGTTGGGTCATTTAAGGAGAATGGGAAAACACCACTCACAATTGAAGAGAGACAAAATAGCATATATACAGCACTCCAGAGTTTGCAAAGCCCTTTCATATACACTATACCAATGGTACCTCACACCGGCTGTGGAGAGGCTGAAGGGAGGAGAAAGGGCAGGTATATTCATGATTATTTTTACAAGAAAGGTTAATTTAGACAAAGTAACTTGCTGCAGGTCACAACACAAGGAAGTAATACATTTCTGTGATGAAAATACAAGTCTTGGGTCTTCTGAGTTTATCATGTGTGTATCAAAATCCCCCACCTGCCAACATTAAACCATACAACGTAGAACATAAAAACCACACAGCCTCTGAAACAGAGGAGAGGGGCAAGACCAAAACTTATTTGAACTTACATAATCATATTTTATCAATTCATTATTAGTCCACTATTATCACTGTGGTTGTCATCAATAGACAAGACGTGCTGAGCAACTACTACCCGCCAGACCAAATATGAAACACTTCGTTTGTGCTGTTTCACTGAACCTTTACTTTCAACAAAGGTGCTTTTAAAAATCAGAATTATGAAAGTACAGATGAGAAAATGGAAGCCAAGAAAGCTTGAGTTGCCTAAGCCTGCTCCTAAATCCTAGCCTTTTTCCAAGGCCTCTCTCTTAGACTTGTGGGATATATTGTATTCATAGTTGAATACCAATAAGGCCAAGAGGATGAGTACTTTTGAGTTCTCCTGGGTTTTGGGGAAAATTTAAACAATGTCTCCCATTCTCCTGAAAGCATTTAATGTAGTTCTACCCATTCGATAAGCAAACAGGCATGAACCCTTATCTGGGCAACACCACTCTAGTTTCTCTGTAACGGTACCTTTTGTGTGGAATATTCCTATCTCAAAGGCTGTACCTCATTCTGTTGCTTACTGGCCGAATAACCTTGGACAGGTGACTTAGCAGCTCGGACACTCAATGTAGTAGTGTGTGAAGTGGGGCTGACGACAGTTCCAATACTATAATATAAATGGAACCATGTGCAGAAAGCACTTGACATGGTTTCTAGAACATGGTTGGTAAACCACACATATCAACTCTGATTATTTTTTGATGATCTTTGTGACCACGGAATAGAGGTTAGCTACATTCTACAGAGAGGAAACTGGTTCTAAGATATAAAGTATTTTGTATAATTCCACACAGTTTGTAAATGATAGAACAAAGACAAGAAAGCAAGCCTCCTAAATGTGACAGGGCAAATTTTTGTTGCTAAAATCTCCAGCAACTCTCTGAGGAGGTGGGTCTTGGTAGCCGGAGGACTCTGAAGGTAGAAGTGGGGAGAAGCTAAACTGCTCATCAGAAAAGGTTGAGACATCAAGAGACCTGAGAGGGTCAGAGAAAGGCTGGGCGAAGGAGGAAGGGCAAGGGGGAATATGTCCAAAGGGATTTGAGACATTTGCTCCCCACGCACAGTGTAAACTCCCTCTTCCTGCAACTTCAGAATCATGAATATCTAGACTACATACAAATGCCTGTGTGTCTACAGACTGTAAAAAGGGCTAAGCCCTGTATAAAATGGTAAGGGGGGGCAACAGTCCATACAAGGGCAGCTTCCAAGTAGGCGTCTCAGGGGAAAGCAATGGGCCCCAAGCTGTATGTTGAGTGAGAAAGAGGAGAGGTGTTATGGAATTAGGTTTTATTTATTAGGTGTGGCTAAAGGCAAAAAGAGGAAGTGTGGGAGAAAACCACCCAATTTTGCATGATCTGAGAAAATCCGAGGAACAGTTTTTGTTTCCAGGATACCATTCTTAATATAACCAGCTTACAAAGTAGACATGGATCATTCATTCACAAAGCTGGCCAGCCAACCTGCCCAATGCCTGGAGGAGAACGACACAGGTACACACTCCCTGACCACCTTTGGAGGAACACGGATGATTGAGAAAGGAGATGACAGAGTTAGAACTGGCGAATTTTCGTGATTATTCCTAATTGGTTTTTACCATCCTAATTACAAGGAAACCAGGAATTTCCTTATGGCACACTGGAAAATCATGAAATCCCCTTAGTTCTGTCCTTTGCTTTTTGCCAAAAATAGAGAACTGATACAAAACAGAATCTGTATTAGCCGCATGTTTGCTGAGATTCAAATGCTTGGATTATTGTGTTTTAAAATCGTATTTGCTGAGATATTGTTTGCTCTCATATCTTTTGGCCTGGACATAGCAATAATCGCTTCCAAATGCTGGTAGAAGGTAGAAAGAGAGATGGAGAGAAGAGGCAAGGGCAGCAGGTGGTCAAATGAAACTATATTAAGGAAGCTGATTTCGCTTCTTAGGAGACTGAAGAAATACATCTGTGCCATGCTCCTCTGGAATAGGCAGTCTCCTGGATGCTCCATTTATCCTCCCTTCTCCACCTAGGCCTACCCAACCCATTCAAAATGTACCATATACAAAGCTAGGTGGGGTGGGAAAAAGATAAATGAAGTCAAACAATCTAGATGTGAGCCCCAACTCCTCCCATCCATTAATTGTGTGATTGTAAATGGAACCCTTCCTATGAAATAATGGAACCCAGAAAGAAGGCTGAGTTGTTGTTGTTGTTGTTGTTGTTGTTGTTGTTGTTGTTGTTGTTTGAGACAGAGTCTCGCTCTGTCACCCAGGCTGGAGTGCAGTGGCATGACCTCGGCTCACTGCAACCTCCGCCTCCCGAATTCAAGCAATTCCCCTGCTTCAGCCTCCTGAGTAGCTGGCGTTACAGGTACACACCACCAGACCCGGGTAATATTTTTGTATTTTTAGTAGATACGGGGTTTCATCATGTTGGCCAGACTGGTCTTGAACTCCTGACCTCAGGTGATCCACCCTCCCAAAGTGCTGGGATTACAAGCGTAAGCCACCATGCCCAACCAAGGGTATGAGTATTTTCAATGAGTTGTGTCAATACATTATGCAAGTACTCTGCATGTTCCTGTGAATATCCATTAATATCCTCAGACAAAAGTCCCAGATGTGTCTTTTAAAAGATTAGACTTTTAAACAGATCAGCTAAGTATGGTGCCAGATTCATCCAAGAAGCACACACGTTTGTCTCCCTTTGGAGACAAGTAGTTTCAACTATTGGCCTGACAGCAGTCACAGCCCAGCCAGCCTTGAATGGTCAGCACAGAGCGGAGGCACATGGTAACAGTCTTGTTCAGGAATTCAGCAAGGTCCTGACCTGCCCACAGAATCTCAGCAGCCAGCTATGGAAAATGACCTGAGCAAGCACACCTGCCTCCCCTTGCTCATACTTAACTTTTGCTATTTATAAGTATGTTTCAACTCCAAATGTGACCTGGAAAAGAATGCTGTGTGGCAGGAGACTGCTCTGTAATGTTTCCATTTACTACGACTGGTGTGAATTAATTTGCCAAGTTCATCAGGCAGACATGGAAATTGGATTTCCAAAAGCTAACAGAGGGGTTGGGAAACTATGGTCTCTGGGTAAAATACGTTCCACGCCTGTTTTGGGAAGGCTCACGAGCTGAAAATGATTTGACCATTATTAAATGATTGAAAAATTCAAAAGAAGAATAACATTTCATAATATGTGAAAATTATATGAAATCAAAGTGTAATAGAGATCAAAATAAAGATTTACAGGCACATAGCCCCACTCATTTGTTGATACTTTGCTACAACAGCAGAGTTAGGTAACTGCTACAGAGACCATATGAGCCACAAAGTCTAGGATTTTTACCATCTCTCCCTTTACAGAAAACATTTGCTGGCCGCTGAGCTACAGCACGTTACTATGCAGAGGCTACAAGTCCATTTACCTCCCAGTGGAGCCAACACTAAACTCCCTTTCATTCCGGCCTGATCCTCCTCCTTAGCCTCTTACAAACTTAATGCGTCATTCCAGCCTATTTCCTAAGTGTATTTGTAACGTCTTCAGGCCATCTCCCTGTTCAAAAGCCTTCTAAATACAGTTGGCACTCCATATCTATGTGTTCTGCACTGTGGATTTAACCAACTGTGAACAGAAAATAATAAAAAATATTGCTTGTATCCACAACATGTATAGTTTTCTTGTCATTATTTCCTAAACAATACAGTATGACAATTATTGGCATAGCATTTACACTGTATTAGGTATTATAAGCAATATAGAGATTATTTAAAGCACATGGGGGAATGTATATATGTTACATGCAGATACTGTGCTATTGATATCAGGGACTTGAGCATCCATGGATTTGGGCATTCATGGGAGGTCTTGGAATCAATCCCCCAAAGATATTGATGGATTACTATACTTTTATCATCAGGGGGAAAATGTATTTTTAATATACCAATGTTTCTGTCATTCATAAAACACAGCCACAATAATTGTGATAAGTATACCAGGGCATTGACAACTGGCCCCTGCCTGCCTGTCACTTGAAGAGCCAGTCTCCTGAAGCTCAGCTCCCCGTATTGTGCAGTGCCCTTCATCTTCACCTACAGCTTATGAGCCCCTCCGCTTTCCTACGACCTCAATCAGAAGATCATGTTTTGGTCACCAGTTTTCTTCCCCAGAGCACATACTTTTTAATAAACTTCTACAGTGAGATATGATGCTACCTTGAAACTATTCACCTGCGTGTCTAGCCTGACCCACCATCTCCACCCACGAATGAGTTACACAATGTTAGAAACCACATTTTCTTCATCTTCATGACTCCAGTACTTGGCATCAGGAAAAACATAAGATGGGTTCATAGAGTTTAATAATAATAATAGTCTTGATTCGTTTGATTGTCATTTTCATCTCAGCGGTTTAAAGCACAGTTTTTAAAATAAAAAATAGCCATAGACATAATATGTGCCTTTACAGATTCACCCTGAGTGGCTCTGAGTCTTCGATAAGCCACTTAACTTCTCTAAGACAAAAATTTCTCATGTGTTAAAAGATAAGGAGGAGTCCTACTTGACCGACTTTACCCACTTCATGGGTGAGCGTGAGAAGCAATCCTAAAAATGACAATCAGCATGAATTTTCTAAGATCATACATTCGCAATTCTAAAAAATACTAGTTTAAAAAGTACTTCCATAAACAAGGTATCTTACACTGGCAAAAAAAAAAAAATGAGGCCTAAATAACATAATGTCAGTAAAAGTTCTTTCTACGTTGTGAAGCATACGCATGAAATAATATGGCTTTTAGTTTCTATTATAATAACCACCTGGCATTGCTCAAAAGATCACAGCGCAGCCTGGCAGATAGAAGAGGCTGTTTCCTGGGCTCATAATGCATTGAAGAGTAAAAGGTAATTTTATTTTCATGATAATGATACTGCCTTCCGGCTTCCTCCACTTCAGCTTTTTTATGAGGAAATAAAACATCTTACAAGTGCATGGAACTTATATTTTTAAAAGACTTCCGCATCCATTATCTCTTAATCCTCAGGACCATCTCCACTTTGCAGATTGGAAATCTGTTCTTCAGCACTGGGAGTGACTTGCCTTAGACCTTCCAGCAAGTGAGAGGGAGCTGGACTTCAAACTGAGGTCCTCGGGTGGCAAGTTTTCTACCTTTCCATCAGACCAGAAGCCTGTAGCATTAGAGTATTTGAAATCATTCTAATGTCTTTAGAGTTTAAGAAGCTGAGACCATGAGATTCCAAATGATCTAAGATCACACAATTAAGGAGAGTTTTAGAAACCCAGAATGCCCCCCTTGCCCCTAGATGATTATATATTATCTTTTGTAATATCCAGTTTCAAAGATGGCCCCCAGTGATTCCCCACATACCAGTATTCACACTCTTGCATTATTTTCTCTCACACTGAAGAGGGCTGACTTGTATAACCAACAGGATATAGTGGCAATGGCAATGTGTGACTTCTGAGGCTAAGTCATAAAAAAAATTATGGTTTTTGTCTTGCTCTCTTGAAACATGTGCTCTGCAGGAAGGCAGATACAAGGTTGTGAGGACACTCAAGACACTTCAAAGGGCTCCTAAATTTCCAGGGAACAGGGACATCTTGCCAAGAGACAGTACCACCTTTCCCGCTATGTGAATCAGCAATGGATCCTCCCGTCCCATTAGCAATCCTGTTTAAACCTTCAGAGATTACAGTCCTTGCCAACATCTTGACTGTAACTCCATGACAGACCCTGAGCCAGAACCGCCCAGCTAAATCACTCCTGATTCCAGACACATAGAAACTGTGTCACAATAAGCATTTGTTGCTGTTTAAGTCACTTAGGTTTTGAGGAGATTTGTTATGCAATAAAGTAACTCACATATTTTCTGTTATGGCCATTATGCTCTCCAAGGTGTATGCACATTCTCCTTTCTTCTCCTGAATTCAAAATAGTCACAAATCCACTTGTCATCAGTTCCCTAAACTCATTGTCAAGGATTTTAATCAAATGAGAGAAGGTACTTCAATGACCTGATTCACTATGGTCTTCACCCAGCTGCGCCAGGAGTTTTCCATTTTGTCCCAAAGCATTTCCTCATTCTATACTCATGTTGAAAGCCTGAGATAAGGTTGACTAGTGGTGTGACTGTCACAGGCTCTAGATCTGCTAAGAAACACCTAATAAGATCTGAGCTACACCTGGTTGAAAAATTGGATCTAGAAATGATGGGATCAGGGAACTCAATGATACTCTTGTTTATTTAACCCAGATTCCATGTTTCTCTCTTTCAATCCTTCTACCATTCTCCTGTCCTGTATGATTTAACATCCTTATTACTGAGAAACCAAAACCATAGAAACTGATTAACTATAAATGTGCTCATCCTTTTTAGAAATAATGTATCTATAAATCAGAACCCTTTATTTTTCCAAAAAAAGTAAACTGTGAAACCACAAGCCCCCTTCCAAAGACCAGTTCATTTATGCAACTCCCAGGACCAAAAGGAATAAGAGGTGAAAATCCTGAACTCATCCCATGTCTGCCCTAGGGAAACCCGTGATACCTGTCTAGAGGAAGGGAACAAGATGCTAGCCAGCCTACCAGGGGATTGCTTTCCATCCCGGCTTCATGGTCAGGAGCAAACATCATCAAGTTCTTTGCAGTGGGGATGAAGGAGAAGAGGGGCTGGCCACACCCTCCAGGAGACACTCTAGGATGCCACAGGAAAATAGACAGCACTTTCTCCAAGCCACAATCAAGAACCACTGCCCTAGTCAAGGGGGAACCAGGAATTTAGGCAGGACCCATCCTATCTAGGGTGGACCAACATAAATGCCATGACAAGGGAGCATCTGGAAGTCTGAAAATAACCAGAACAGAGAAAGAGAATAGAAGGAACAGAGAAGGTCACCATCATGTATCATCCATCTATGGTGGGCCTGGTACTCTGCTGAGTGATGGATACTTAGCATCTTTTTTAAGTCTCCCGACTGCATAGGGTTAAGAACATCTGCTTTGGCAGGCGCCTAGCTTCAAACCCTCTCTCTGGTTGTATGATATTGAGCAAGCCATTTGACCTCTCTGAGCCTCAGTTTCCTTCCATATAAAGCCAGGTAGTGGTTAGTAATACCAGAAGACAGACTTTACTAAATTAGTATCTTTAGTATCATCATGAGGGAGAAATGAAATAATTGCAAGTGCTTCTCAAACTGTCCAGAGCATACAAATTACTCAGAGAATTTGATTAGATGCATATTCTTGTTCATTTAATCAGAATCTCTAAGTAATTTGGGGTTTGGCCTGAGAGTCTACATTTCCTGCAAGCATCCAGGAAATGCTAATGCTGCTGGCCTAAGGACCACATTTTGGGTAGTGAGGATATAAAACACTCATGACCTTCAGTGATCATTACTGGTATTAAAATGTTAACGTGATCTCCCTGGCAAGAGCAGCAGAGCTGGTAAGTGGCAGAGCCAGGGTACAAATTCAGGGCTAACTCTCCTTCTCTTCCTCCATCCTTATTTACCTCTCAAAAGGAGCTGGATATGGTTGGAACAGAAATAAACCATTTCTGTTCCATTTCTTCAGTTATCTTCCTACCCTGTGACTTCCTGTGACATTTCAACCCTGATATCTCAAAGTCTCCAGAAAGTGCAGCAAAGACGTTACGGATTCACGGCATCCTCCATCATATTCTCTCATACTGAGGACTTTCTGGGTTGCCCAGAAAACTTCAGTCAGCAAAGACAGATTCAATCAAAAATGAAAATTGAGGCTTAATGCAGCCTGAGGATGAAAGTGATTAACTAGGAGATGGGCGATTAACCCCCTGGGCCACATCTCAGGGACAAGCAGGGACTGACTGTTCCATGTTCATTAGAATTAATCCACCACTGTCTGCCCTGGAAATTACAGGGAGGAGGTTATCTTCTAAGATTGAGCAGACCCGGAGACATGGGCATGAGGCTTAACCTGCATTGCCTCTCAATGGAGGGTTGGACCTGAACAAGCAGATACTCGGCTTTAGAGAGGGTATGGTAAGGTTGCCAAGATGAGTCTGGCATTATTATTTTGTACTTATGGTACTTCTGAGGCAAGAGTGCTTCGCATTTTTAAATTAGTTTATCTTAAAAACACCAGTAGCCATGGGAAAAGAACGACCAATTCCGAAAGAGAGAAAGAAGTGAGCAATCCTCACATCCAAAACCTTGATGTCAGACACTTTAGAAATTGTGCATATTGAAACTGGGTGTTGCTGCAGACACGTGGGCAGCTAGCTGTGAAGGTATGAGACCAAGTGATGTACTTGCGAGCACAGCTGGTTTAAAACGGCACTAATAGGGGTCCAAAGTGGCTCCCGCCGGAGGTCGTGGCGCTTGCGAAGGCGAGGTCATGAGTTCAAGGCTAACCTGAACAACCTTATAAGCTCAAACTGATTGGCAAAAAAAAACTGCACTCATAATAGTTCTGACTGATAACAGGTGCTATTCTGTCCCAGGCACTGTGTTAAGCACTATAAATGCATTGTCACAGTCATCTCTCCAATAAAGTTATGGAAGATGGCTCTGTTCTCCCTTTTGTACCAAGAATCGGAGTGATGTTACTTCCCTAAGTTTTCATAGGCAGAGTCAGTGTTACAAACAAATATACTTGTTGACGTGAATTGAATCATTTGGTAGAAAGAAGAAATTCAGCCGCTCATCAGAGCATAGAATTTGAGCAAGAATACAAGACAAAAAAGTCTTGTTATTTGCCAACATCAAAGCACTATCACCCAGTCTTTTCTAGTTATACAAACCACTCAACGGGATACATGTGAGCTCTACTTGTGGGCAGCATACTGGGAGTTCAAACCACTTCTTGACCTGGCTATCATTCCTTAGCAATGGGTCTCTCCTGCTTCCAGATGTGGCCAGTGATGATGTAATGGAATCCTCACAGGGCATGGCATCACAAAGCCTGAGTTTGCCTCCAGGTAATAAATGTGCCCAGGGAACTTAGGGACAGTAAGTAAAATGGGGCAAATGCTATTTACTTTAGGGGACTCATGGCCTTCAGTGATTATTACTGATCATTACATGATCTCCCAGGAAGAGCAGCAGAGCTGGTAAGTGGCAGAACCAGGGTACAAATTCAGGACTAAAGCTCCCCCTTTTCATCCATCCCTACTTACCTCGCAAAAGCAGCCAGATATGCTTGGAACAGGGATAAGCAATGCCTTCATCGAGTCACATCTCCAGTTATCTACCAGCCCAGTGACTTCCTGTGTGACATTTCAACCCTGACATCTCAAAGTCTCCAGAAAGCAATTCCAGCAGAGATGTTATTGATTCACTGTGTCCTCTATCACATTATCTCATATTGCGGACTTTCTGGGTTGCCCAAAAAACTTCTGTCAGCAAAGACAGATTCAATCAAACATGAAAACTGAGGTTTAATTCAGCCTGAGGATGAAAATGGGCAAACAAAATAATACTTGTGAAAATGACTTTCCCGTGCTGTGCAAATATTAGGTGTTGTCTTTAGAGGGAAATAACTCTTTATCCTTTCCCCTAGAGAAATTCCCAGGCTCAAGCAGTGGTCAGTTATTATTTTTTTAAAAACTGCAAGTAATGCATGAATCATCAGAGCATTTGCTTTCTGCAGGGTTATTTTTCCTGTTTCTCCTCTTTCCACTGGCAATGAGGCCTTTTGGAGACTAATGGTTCCCTGATGAGTTAGTTCACCCCTTCATGCCCAACCGTAAGTCTTTTAGAAAGTAAGGAAACCTTCTTTTATTTAGTACCTTGAGAAAGGAAAGCTGACATGAATACATCTCAAAATCATAGGCAACTCGCTTTACACTTTTTTTTTTTTTTTGAGACGGAGTTTCACTCTTCTTATCCAGGCTGGAATGCAATGGCGTGATCTCGGCTCACTGCAACCTCCGCCTCCTGGGTTCAAGCAATTCTCCTGCCTCAGCCTCCCGAGTAGCTGGGACTACAGGCTGTGCCACCATGCCCAGCTAATTTTTGTATTTTTAGTAGAGATGGTGTTTCACCATGTTGACCAGGATGGTCTCGATCTCTTGACCTTGTGATCCACCCGCCTTGCCCTCCCAAAGTGCTTGGTTTATAGGCGTGAGCCACCGCGCCCGGCCGCTTCACACTTTTATGTCTGGCTTTTGATCACAGGCTCACCCTCAAAAATCTCAGAAGCAAACAAAGCACATACTTCTGCACACATGCACACAAGATATGCACCCTCGGTGTGATGACAAATTCCCATCCTACCCTTTGCTTCCTATTAAAGCAAGTTCTGTCAGTAACAGCAGGAAGACAAATGTTACAAACAGAAGGCAAGAGGTTGGAGGGGACATTTACCTATGGTCATGGTACCAAAGCCTCATCGACAAAGCAAAAGCAAAGTTCAGAATGGACTGAAGTGTTATTGATATAAGAGAAGGACTTTTAAACACTGGAACTTCCCCACTCTTTCATTGCTCATGTGATCTTGCCTCTGGGAGCACTGACCTCCACATTCTTAGGCAAAAGTTGTAAAAGAGACTGGATAAAGAAAATGTGGCACAATTACACCATGGAATACTATGCAGCCATAAAAAAGGATGAGTTCATGTCCTTTGCAGGGAAATGGATGAAGCTGGAAACCATTCTGAGCAAACTAACCCAAGAAATGAAAATCAAGCACCGCATGTTCTCACTCATAAGTGGGAGTTGAACAATAAGAACACATGGACCAGAAGGGGAACATCACTTACCAGGGCCTGTCAGGAGGTAGGGGGCTAGGGGAGGGTTAGCATTAGGAGAAATAGTTAATGTAGATGACAGGGTGATGGATGCAGCAAACCACTATCACACGTGTATACCTGTGTAACAAACCTGCACGTTCTGCACATGTACCCCAGAACTTAAAATATAATAAAAATAAATTTTAAAAAAGCCATTTGTAGGTACATGTTCAGAGAAAATGGAAACATTCATTTCCAGGGTGACTTCTCTGGAAACTTTTCAACACGTGTCTTGTTGCCATAGAAGAAACCCAAGGAAGGCAAACACAAAATTTGCTTCTACACATGGTTTGTGTTTTCTCCAAGTCGGTAATTAATTCCTCCCTCTTGTTTTATTTCTAGTTCTACTCCTTTTTCCTTTGTATTTATTTTACTTTCATTTCTGTGGGTACATAGTAGATATATATATTTATGGGGTACGAGACGTTTTGATACAGGCATGCAATGTGGCATACTCTCCTTATTCTTGACTCTTTTCTTTACATCCTTTTCCATTCTTATCTTTTAGAGGGAAAAAATGGTGAAATAATTTAAGAAAGAAAAACAAATAATAATTTAAGGAAAGGAAGTCTATTATTTTGAAAAACACCAGAGGAAGAGAGTTTTGAATCCTAAATCCTTATCCCAGGAACTTCTTTGAAGAGTATATCCAACTTCTCATCTTCCTTTCCTGCCATTAATTTTGATATGAAGTTATTTTTAACCTACCATTCATTTTCTTCCCAAGGAATTGCTATAGAATATATGAATCTTAATCCTATATATTATAGTACTTTCCTGTCATTGAGGAGACAGCCTCTAGCTAGCTCCGGGACTTCCCATAGCAGAATGTCCAAAAGGAAATGTGCACTTGACGAGTCTCAAATTTTGTTATTGTTCTGAAGAGGTCTCAGTTGCCCCGTCTATGAAGTTTACTCCCACACTGAAAAACAAGATCAGTCCCAGAATTTAAAGTCTGTGGAGATACATAGACATTCCTGAGAGAAAAGAGAAGTGAAGACTTAACTGAGGAGATTTAGTAAATAGAGGATTAATTCTTCCTTCCAAGTTATTACCTGGAGAGAGTTTCTCCTACCCTTCAAGCTCCTCCCCCGATCTTACCCAATCATGGGCCTGGCGCCTTGAAAGGGAGAAGAATGGCTCTTTTATTATCTCCAAAATCAGCATTTCTACATGGAATTGTGAATGCTGGTTAATGACAAGGAAGGTCCTAGGTTGTAGGAGCACACAAAGGCAGCACTCAAAGTAGAGGCAACAGAATGGATTTGCCAATCGTTTAGGTTATCCGTCCAGCATCATTTTTAAATTTTAAACCTAATAATACCTATCACTGTTTGCATGTGGCCAAGAGGTTAGCACCTTACATTCTGCCTTATTTTGGATTTCCCCATAAACAGAACCTGAGAGAGGAATTTGGGAGGCTGTGACTGTGTGCAGGAGTGAAGGAACAGGGTGAGACAGGAAAGAGGAAAGGCCAGTAGAGGGCACATTTTCAAAGTTGCTGCAGAAGGCAAGGGGCACAGATGAAGCTGGAAACCAATATTCTCAGCAAACTAACACACGAACAGAAAACCAAACACCGCATGTTCTCACTCATTAGTGGTAGCGGAACAATGAGAACACATGGATGGACACAGGGAGGGGAACATCACACACGGGGGCCTGTCAGCAGTGGGGAGGAGGGTTAGAGAGGGATAGGGGAAGGATAGCATTAGGAGAAATACCTAATATAGATGACAGCGTGATGGATGCCGCAAACTACCATGTCACGTGTATACCTATGTAACAAACCTGCATGCTCTGCACAAGTACTCCAGAACTTAAAGTATATTAATTTTAAAAAAGAAGCTCAAAGAGCTCTCAGTGGATCAGAAGTAGGATGCAGAATTCGTCAATCCAAGTGTTGGATAGTTGTGCTATCCAGCACAGCCACAGCTGAGACCAGAGATGGACCTCAAGGATGGGAAGAACAGCGATGAAAGGGTCTGCTGCACATAGCTACGTATCATAACCCCCTTTGCTCCTTCCACCTCATGACTTCAGTGCAATCTCTACGGAGAGTGATTTAGCACTACCTATCAAAATTAAAAATACACTTGATCAAGAAGCTCAAAGTATGGAGATTTGCCTAATGAATATCCTCGCACATATGTGAAATTCTACATGTACAATGATATTCATTGATGTGTGACCCATAAGGGCAAACAACTGGAAAAATACTGTTAATGAATATAGCACAGATCAAACAAATAATGATGTATTCATGGAACAATGGAATTTGGGTGACAATTAGCTATACCTAACAACATGCATGAAAGTGTCACAAACAAATCAGAATGCACACAACCAAAAAGAAGTGTGCTGTAGAACATCCATCATGCCCACAACAGAGACTGTCAGCCATGAGTGGCAAACCACGTGGCAGTTATAAACAGTGAGACCTTTCCGAAGGCACACTGCTGATCCTACTTCCTACAGGTTTATTATAGATCATTGTTCCATCAAGAAGTTCAAGCTGAAAGTTCAAGCACCATGCTCTTAATTCCCGCTAAAATCCTCTGCCCCAAGAATAAGGCAGCATTCCTATAGCACAGGATATCATGCTGATTTAAAGGATGTGCAGACGGATAGACTCAACATATTAGGCTTATTATGCAGTTATTAGAAGAGCTGGGGGGTTTTTCCCTGTTCCAAACTCCATTTTATTCTAGATAGTACAGCAGTTGATTGAATTATAAAGCCAGAGTCCTGCATATGAATGGCCAGACCTCACAAAGTTAAACTAATTCCACAGCAGGATTGCTTCATCAAGCAAATGGATAAATCCCACTCGGCAAGGTTTTGTCTTCCTCCTGATGACTTTCCTTGAGCTTTAATATGCAAAGGACAAACATGTACCAGCCAGAAGAAAAAGCTACCAGAACCTGGAATCCTCCCCCATTAGAACAAAGAGCCTAAAGATCTGTGTCCCGATCCATCTGAAACAAACATCCCCATCTGGCCTCCTAGATTCTCTGCCTCTGAAGACAGAAAACTCACCAGCCCAAACAAGCCACACTATATGCACCCAGGATTCCATGCCTAAAACCATGGCTTCCATTCGAGGTGAAAAAGCGCTTCTGGACATGGAGTGACCTCTGCTCTCCAGGATAATTGATTGACGTTGCAGGTCTCTCCTGCATCCACTCATGCAGCCCGCTCTCTTTTGGCCTCAGCATGTGCTCAGCCGGGCAGGATGTCAACACAATGGGGTGCACCCAAAGCAATCACCATAATTTAGACTGTCAAAGAAACAAAAAACAGGACCCTACCCAGCATCCTGTGCGAAATTCTGCATTTTTTCCCAGTGGAGAGAAGTCTCTGCAGATAAAAGGAAATCCTCCCCTATCAGGGTTCATTCCAGAAATGAGGAGGATTCAGCACAGTGAAGGGGTGAGTCTCTGTTCATTAAAAACATCCTTCTTCATGGCCAAACACAGTGGCTTACACCTGTAATCCCAGTATTTTGGGAGACTGAGGCAGGCGGATCACCTAAAGTCAGGAATTCCAAATGAGCCTGGCCAACATGAAGAAAACCCATCTCTACTAAAAATATAAAAATTAGCTGGGCACAGCAGCAGGCACCTGTAATCCCAGCTACTCAGGACGCTGAGGAAGGAGAATCCCTTGAGCCCAGGAGGTGGAGGTTGCAGTGAGCCAAGATTGTGCCACTGTACTCCAGCCTGAGCAACAGAGTGAGACTCTGTCTGAAAAATAATATACATCCTTTTTCAACTGGATGTTTTATGGACTGTGAACAACCCCACAAAGTTAATGTATTTGCCCCTGTCTTTTTCCAAACTAGCATTTGGATCCACGGTAGCTTAAAACCAAGCATATGATGAGAAGACTCATTCATCACAGTGGCAAGGACTAACGGAAAGTTTCAAAGAATTGGGCACCATTCAGCTCTGTTGGCAGGGGTTGAATTTGATGATAAAAACATGTTGCTGTCTTAGTCTCTAGTGACTGTGGAGATCAGAGAGTCATGAGGAGTCCTGGGGCTCCCAAGGGAGGTGAAGGAGTTTATGGGGAAATGACAATCGAGTGATGGGAGCAGACAGGAGAGGTACATGTGCTGGCAGCTGTTTGGAGCATCAGTCTCCAGAGAGGCTCATCCTGTTCCCTCGGTTTGTCATTGAACTTCGCTCATGGCTGAAACAGCCACAGAGATGCTGAGAAAAATCCCAGGTGAAGAAACACCAGGTTTGTCATTTCTTGCTTAGCTCTCGGAGCTAATGGAAGGAAAAACATAAGGAGCTATTTTTAAATGGTACTTTTATTTTATAAATAAATTGCTATCTAAATTGGAAGAGTCATATTTCTCTTGCATTAGCATTCTTATTTTCTGTTTTTCATTAAGAAATATTTCAGATGGGCAAAATGCCTTCATCCTAACCCTATTATAATCCCTTCCCTTTCCACATTCTCCAAGAAAAACAGTCCTTGTTCATTTTACCCACCGATGTTTCTCCGTATACTGTAGTTACAGATGGAGAGATACCATTAATATAAATACATATATATGCTAAACATACCTAGTATTTTTGCATGCTCTTGACTTTTTAAAAATGTACATTATTTCTGGATTTGCTATTTATCCATATGGATGTATGGCCCTAATTTAATTCAGCTGCCATTTAATAATCCATGTTATGAATCTGCCACAGTTACGGATCAAGTCTCCTGTCGGCAGATATTCAAGTTGTTTCCAACTCTGCACAATTGTCATACTGGTGCAGTAAACATCCACGAACATCCTTGGACTTGTGTCCTTATATACAAGTGAAAATGTTGTGACATGCTCTTAATAAATCAGAACATCTTAGAGATTTTTTTTGTGCTGATACATGTTGTTAGAGTTCATTCTTTTAACATCTGAACAGATTCTAGCTTGAAAAAAAACTAAAATAATTGAACCAAGTTTCTTGCTGGACATTTAGATTGCCCCCTCTCTTGGTTTTGTGTTGGTAATAACAGGCTCAGAGGCCTCCTTGGACACATGTGCGTTTCTCCAGAGTATGTACCTAAAATCGTGACTGCTCCATGAAAGGGTGGGTGTGCCTCCAACTTTCCACATACTGCCTGACTGCTCTTCAGCTGCGCTGATATGACAACCACCAGCAGTGCATGGGGAGCTCCGCTGCTCTACCGCCTCTCAATCTTTCAATATGGTCATAAGATTTTGCAAACTGATGGATTTCAAAATGGTATCTCATGATATTTGTTTTCACTTGCATGATTCCTTATAAAATTGAGCATCTTTTCATATATTTATGGGCCATTTGGCTTTTATTTTCCATCAATTGTGTGTTCATAGCCTTTGTTCTTTCTTCTTCTGGGTGACCATTAGGAGAATCTGGTTCCAATCATTTCCATATTTTTTTTTTTGAGACAGAGTCTTGCTCTGTTGCCCAGGTTGGAATGCAGTGGCATAATCTCGGCTCACTGCAACCGCTGCCTCCTGGGTTCAAGCAATTCTCCTGCCTCAGCCTCCCAAGTAGCTGGCATTACAGGCATGCACTATCACACCCAGCTAATTTTTGTATTTTTAGTAGAGACGGGGTTTCTCCAAGTTAGCCAGGCTGGTTTTGAACTCCTGACACTCAGGAGATCCACCCATTTTGTTCTCCCAAAGTGCTGGGATTACAGGCATGAGCCACCACCCCTGGCCCCATATTCTATTTATTTTGGGAGAGGACGGTTCATTGAAAGTTTAACTAACAAAAAGCTAATATGTAAATAATAAATAAACTGTCTAGCAAGTAAAATAATGTTTAAAACCCAGTAGATAAATAAAACGAATTTATGCCTGCTTCTCAAAGCTTTGGAGACTCTGCCATGATGACTACATTGGAGGTGAGAGATAGCCCCAATGGATGTGGACTCAGCTTGCAGAGGGAATCCAGGACAGCTTCCTGACCCCTGAGCTAAGGGAAGGAGGAGGGAACTGACATTAGCAAATATTGACCTTTCAACTGGAGTTTAACGGATATCACCTCATTTAATCCTTGCAATGAAACTGTAAGATGGGTATGATTTCCCTTTCTCTCCTTGAGGATGAGGAAATGGAGACTCAAAGAGATTAAATGTCTAGCCTGAGGTTAAGGAGCTTGAAATTAATAAGAGAGACAGAATTTGGAGGTTTGTCTGTCACCAAAATGCAGGCACTTTCTACCACAATAAGAGAACCACAGTTCTCACTGATAAAGTAGTTTGAAGAGAAGATTCATTATTTGGGGAAGTTTATATATATATATTATTTTTTAATTGCATTTTAGGTTTTGGGGTACATGTGAAGAACATGCAAGATAGTTGCATGGGTACACATGTGGCAGTGTGATTTGCTGCCTTCCTCCCCTTCACCTATATCTGGCATTTCTCCCCATGCTATCCCTCCCCTATTCCCCCCAACAGACCCCAGTGTGTAGGGCTCCCCTCCCTGTGTCCATGTGTTTATAAACCTTAACAGGAAGAGGGCGGGGGTAGTGACTCAGGCCTGTCATCCCAGCACTTTAGGAGGCCGAAGCAGGCAGATCACCTGAGGCCAGGAGTTCGAGACCAACCTGGCCAACATGGCAAAACTCCATCTCTACTAAAAATACAAAAATTAGCTGGGTGTGATGACGCATGCCTGTAATCACAGCTATTAAGGAGGCTGACACAGGAGAATCGCTTGAACCTGGGAGGCAGAGGTTGCAGTGAACCAAGATCATGTCATTGCACCTGCAACAGAGCGAGACTCCATCAAAAAAAAAACAACTGTTAGCCATTCTTTTGGAAATAATTATTTGTGGAGGTTAGAGTTTTGTCCAATCTCTTCTGAAATCTAAGCAGTAGGGATCTTCAGAGGCACACTGCCTTCTCTACACGTCTCCAGGAGGAAACTGTGGCCATCAAATATTATGCATGCTTCGGATAATTTAGATGCATCCTATTCTTTTTTCCCCCCTTAGACTACTTGTTCTCCTGCTAAGTAAAGAGTGGTTATTTTTTCAGGAAGCAATATCAGTTGCTTCCTCAGGGGGCTGATGATTTGATAAGGCATGGTAAGAGGCAGAGATAAATCAGGCTTTGAGAGAATATAAAACACATTTTAGTTTCTAAGTCCTAGAGCTTATTCTGAAAAAGTTTAAATGAAACACATTCCATGAATATATTATACATTTATTTTACTAATGCTTTATTTCCCAATTGTAATTGTCAGGTAATTACAGAAGGAACCCACACTGAGTCCTGACAGTTCACAGTTGTGGGAGCCTGCAGGAATTTCTAAGACGGTTTTCATAGCTCTTGAGATGTCTTGAATCCAGAAAGTCTGCCCGTGAGATTTAGGGGCAAGGTACTTTTTTTGAGAGAGTCTTGCTCTGTTGCCAGGCTGGAGTGCAGTGAAGCAGTATCGGCCCACTGCAACCTCTGCCTCCTGGGTTTAAGCAATTCTCCTGCCTCAGCCTCCTGAGTAGCTGGAACTACAGGCAAACACCACCATGCCCTGCTAATTTTTGTATGTTTAGTACAGATGGGGTTTCACTATGTTGGCCAGGCTCGTCTTAAACTCCTGACCTCGTGATCCACCCGACTCAGCCTCCCAAAGCAGTTAATTTTTTTAACTTTATGGGGAGATGGCCAAGGCCTTCAGCATTGCACATGGTCAGCTTGGAGTGATTTCAGCCGAAGCTCTGCTGGATAGCTCCCATGACACCCTCTCTCCTTCCACACATATTCCCCACTTTCTGGCTTGAATTGTTTCTGAAGCCAAGGCAGCCTGCTCAGCCTTTGTATGGAGCCAGGAATATAAGAGCGTTAACGCCTGTGGAAGTGACTCTCCTCCAGCAGAGGAGTCAGTCAGTAGATAAATGCCATAATCTCTGGGGTTTCAAAGGGAAAATGTAAAGGGTGCTCTACCTCCCATTTGCCTACAGAAGTACCCAGTTCAACAATGCACCTTTTCCTGGCTTTTCTTCCATTCCCCCCTCACTCTCCTCACTCTCTTAATTCTTCCTCCTGGGAGCACCTCCCAGATAAATTACTTACACCCAAATCCTTTCCTCGGGTTCTGTTTTTGGAAAAAATTAAAGCAGTATCCTCAAGATCTCATATCATAAAATAATACCTATGTATTATTTTAAATTTACTTTTTCCTCCAGGAAGTATTCTCTGACCTTTTCTAAGTATAAAAAAATATTAAGTAAACTGCTCTTTTATTACACCCTATTTTTAATGGCTGTTTATCCCTATCCGTCACTAGACTGTGGGCTTCTTAAAGATAGGCTCTATCCCCATTGTAGGCCTGGTTCTAGCACAATATTTGGCCATGGAAAGCACTCAGTAAATATCTCAGGAGCAAACAGAAGCAGTACGTGCAGGTATTGGGCTAGGTACTTCTTAGTCAATACCAAGGTGAACAATATTCACAACATTCCCTATGGTCAAGAGAATTCGGTGTACTGAAAAATGACAGACAAGAAAGTAGAAAAATTGCAAAGCAGCGTATTGGAGCTCCAGTGAAGGCATGAAATCAGCATTGCCGAAGCTCTGTCTTTATGATCAGAAAAAGGTTCTCTGAAAAGATATCCGAGCAACAACTTGAAAAAAACCTGGTATATCATAATATTTTTAAAAAACCTGGCTGGGTGGAGTGGCTCACGCCTGTAATCCCAACATTTTGGGAAGCCAAGGCAGGTGCATCGCCTGAGGTCAGGAGTGTGAGAACAGCCTGGACAAAATGGCGAAATCCATCTCTACTAAAAATACAAAATAATAATAATAATAATTGCCAGGCATGGTGGCCATGCCTGTAGTCCCAGCTACTCAGGAGCTGAGTCAGGAGAATCACATGAACCTGGAGGAAGAGGTTGCAGTGAACTGAGACTGCACCACCACACTGCCGTCTGGGCAACAGGCCAAGACTGTCTCAAAAAATAATGGTAAAATAAAATAAGGTAAAACAAAACTAAATTAATAATTTTTTAAAAATTGATTAAAATAAAATAGACAACTGACATTTATTAAGCCCTTCTTTAGTGTCTGGCATTTGTGCAAAGGAATTTTGGGGCATCATTTTATTTACTTTCCATACATAGATACTGAGCAGCCTCATTTCCCAGATGCAGGGACTGAGGCTTATGAGGTTAAGAACTTGCCTGGATTTGCACAGCCAGCAAGAGGTAAAACCAGAATTCCAGTTTCTCCAATGCCCAGACTCATATCCCAGCATTTCTTATAATCAAGTTTCCTACTCCAGTGAAAAGAGTCAAGTCATGGCTTTTTCTCCATGTGCCATGAATTATCATGTGAAACCACCAACAGCAAAAACAACAAAAAAAACTCAGCAGAAAGGGATAGGGTGTCGCCCCTGAGGAGTGGCAAACACTTCCACATCTTCCCACTCCAGCCACGTGCTTTCATCCATCCCTCTGCACTGCGGGGTTATAGGGTCTGTCTCCCTTCTCATGAGAACTGTAAACTACCAGTAGCTTCACGGTTTAGAATAAGCTAGAGATGGTACTAGAAAGGAATGGTGCAACTGTGTAACATGTGACCTGAAAGGAACCTAAAGAGTCACTTGCCAAGGACTGTCTACCTCACTGAGCCGCCACAGGGCTCCTGGATGCAACTTCACAACAAAGCCCTAATAGGATAATGCATTTTCATCAATGAAGAATGATGACTTTGTGACACGGTAAAAGCCCCATAAACTGCACACCTCAGCCACACCTCCTCTTTCTGTTGAAACTGCTCTCTATAACCCAAATGTGAATACGTAATTAAGGACTGCGATCCGCACCCTACCCAGACAATGTGTAAACAAATGCTAATCTTGACTTTTGTGAACCACTTAAGTAACAACCAGAATGTCAAATAGTCCCCTGGCCCTCGGAATGTCCAGAATTCCCTCACCCTCATCTCCACCCAGAAGGTGATTTGCAGAATCCACTAACCCTCAGAATGTCGGATGCCTTTTATCCCCATCCCCGCTCCTCACCCCCACTCCCAAGGTGGTTTTACGGGTATAAAAAGGTCTTGCCACCCTTCTTTCTCTGCCATGGGTTGGAGAGACGTGAGTCCTCCCTGGTAGCCGGCAATAAACCCTGCAGTTTGGCATACTTTTGTCTTGGTGTTGACTTTCTATGCTCGGTCCGGTATAACAACTTTATTAGAACAACGGAAACAAAGACTGTCTGAGTTCAAAAGAAAGGAACAAGGAAGATGGCTGATGCTGAGTAGGGTGAATTAAAAAAAAAAAGAAAGAAAAATAATTGTGCTCCAGCCTCCTGCCTCACTCTCTCAATTCCTTCACACATTTTTTGAAAAGAAAAATAAATTATAGTTCTCCTTAAAATCACCTCTGAGTTTTTCAAGTGCTTTGCAGTCATTTTAAATCAGTCCTCCGAACCTCCCAGGAGTGTATTTGTGTACAACAAACACACGCAGAGAAGCACCAAACAAAGATCTCCTAGAATCGCCTGGGTCATACATGTAAAAGGTGATTTGGAAACACTATTCAGTAACTAGGTTATTTTAAGGCTCAACTGTCATGTCAAGATTCCTCTCAACATCTCATAAACTCTGTGGTAGATGCAGATTTTTAAAGTTGTTTTATTCTCAGTAGGATGAGTGTTGCTTTAGTAATTTCCTCAAAATCAGTGAAGTTTGTCAGACACTGCTTTACCATAATCCATTATTTAAGTCATTTTATAAAGGCACGAGAAAGAATGAATGAAGGAAAGAAAGAGGGAGAGAAAGTGGAAAGAAAAAGAGGGAAAGGAAGAGAGAAAGGAAGGAAGGAAAAGAGGAAGGTAAGAGAGAGGGAGAGAGAAGGAAGGAGCAAAGAAGGAAGGAGCAAAGGAGAAAGGAAGAGAGGGATGGAGGGAGGAGAAGGAAGGAAAAAAGACATGCTTCTAACAGGAATAAGTGTGGCTGCTGAAGGAATAAACACGTGGTAATGAAATAAAATTCATGTTCCAGGCTTCTTTTCCACGAAAGGAAAAGAGGAAGCTTCTTGCATTACCTCTGCTCAGCAGGACACCAGATAGAAGGGAAAATATCAGAAGAGAAAAAATATATTTGCTCGTATTTGAAATTCAGCATGGATAGATTTTTTTTTTAAATTGGGATCTTCTCTTGGCCTAGAAACAGCATAGTTGATTAAGTAAGGAGACTGGGTAACTTTACCCTATACTCTTTAAAGGAACTGGCCCAGGCTCAGAAATTGGCAAACAACTTATAGTAGAGAATCGCTGCCATATCAAAGGTCTGTTAATGGGCTCTTTGAAGGAGAACTGGGCTTTGAGTTGGTTTAGCTGAAGACTGTGAGAACCTCTTCCAGTAAGACGCTAATCCCCACAGGATGAAAAAAAAAAAGTGACTTCCCTGCATAAAACATGACCCACAATTTATAGCACACTTTTCAGCAAACATCCGGCAGCCCCTGAGGGGTCGACAGAGCTGTGATTCCACATTAATTGATACAAAGGGTGCTGTTTTCCAGATGACCTCACACCTAATTGAATAAGGCAGACACACACACCACATGTAATCGGGTTTATTGCATGCGTTATTGTCGTTTAGATTTATCACCCTTTACCAGGAGCATGGATGGTTAAGAGGACTGGCTTTGAAATCTGACAGACCCAACCCCTATCAACAAATATCTCTGTGCATTTTACACTCTTTGAAGTGGTGGCAAAGAATAGTACCTACCTCAAAATTTGAAGGAAACCAATGCATGAAAAAGATAATACCTGGATTTAGTTAAACATTCATAAATATTATTATTGGCATTTCTTGAAAGCATTATGGGGGGTTTATTAACAATGCTTTGCTCCTTGGGCAAATTCAACTAATATTTTTCAAGTGCTTATTTTGTGCACAATGTTCTGTTTTTTTAGTGTTTTTTTCATTCCCACAGCACTTCAGTGAGGTAGGTATTATTATTCCTCTTTAAAAGCTAAGACAATCAAAGCTAGGGTAAAAATGAAGTAATTTTCTCTTTATGACTTGGCTAGAACACTGTGGGTTTTTGATTTGAGCTCAGGTCTGCTGGCTCCACAACGGGGACAGCTGCAATACATCAGTGTGATGTCCTTTAACCTACACGAATTATTATAGCCTGTGGATATTCTATTCATTGGTGTTCTGATAAACCAGCTCTCCAAAAAACAAATCCTGATTTGTCATATTTGCCAGTGTCTGTGTTGTAAACACCCCCACCTGGGCCAATTTCAAAGTAATGGTAACCCGACTTGTAAAACTGTTCTGTAGTTTTCTCACTAGGTATTACAGTGAGATACAACACCAGGTTATATCAGCTCTCACCAGGTACTATATTTGAAATATGCTGCCCACAGCTGAGGAAGCCAAGGCTTGACCCTCTGCCTCTTTCTGCCTACTGCTGACTATGTTCTTCTGCTTTCAGCCTTCTTGACCTTTTCATGCCCTGTTATGGATGCAACCTTAGAGCGTACCATGAGAGGCAGGAGCAAGTCAGAGGAGCCCACACAAAGGAAAAGGTAGGCTGCAAATGAGTCCTAGGCAAAAAGCAGACGGCCAGACAGGGCAACGACTGAGAAACACGACCAGCAGCCACAGCAAGGGGGAGTCTGGTTCCAGGTTTAAGGAGCAGGCCTAAGCAACTGAAGAGACAAGAGCTAAGTAAGAATGATAAGTGGAATTGCCACGGCCCAGGCTGGGATGCAGACAGACTGGAGCTCCACCATCTGCCCAGACACATATTCACTGTGCCCCTGTGGGAAGTGTATTTAATTCTCTCTGCCTCAGCTTCCTCTCCTATAAATGGCAGCTACGGTATCTTCATGTAAAAGGTTAAAGGATGTAACAGACTCCATCATACAGTAGTACTCAATAACATCAGGTTTTAAGAACTGATCTTACACTGGTAAGGAAACCAACTCTGCCTCAACCAGGAGAAATTATTTTTATTTTACTTTATCCTATTTTTAGAACTAAGGTACACAGATTTGAACTGGTCACCTTGCTCAGCATATGGTATGCGCTTATCATCTGTCCACCCACGGCCCTCTCTTCAAACTATTTTCCACTTTATTTCTCACTCTAATCCCATTCTCTCCCTCTCATAAGCACCTCCATGTTTACATGCTTCCCATAATATACACATATGTTTACTCAATTACCTCTGTATCTATGGAAAACAGCATGGCTTGTGGGTGAACTTCTTAAATTTACATATAATAGTATATTCGTTTCCTGGAGCTGCCATAACAAAATACCACAGACTGAATGGCTTAAACAACGGAAATCTACTTTGCCACAGTTCTGGAGGCTGGGAGTCCAGGATCAAGGTGTTAGCAGGGTTGATGTCTCCTGGGACCCCTGTCCTCAGTTCAGAAATGGCTACCGTCTCATTCCATCCTCACATGGTCGTTTTTCTATACATGCACACCCCTGGTGTTTCTCTGTGTATTCAAATTTCCTCTTCTCATAAGTACATCAGTTGTGCTAGATAAAAATTCAATGTTTAGTCCATGTTAAAGTCCTCATTTTAACTCCAAATACAGTTAAATCTTGAGATACTAAAGGTCAGAGCTTTAACATGAGCTTGTCAGGAAGGGACAAAACCCAGCTCATAAAAAGTCTCATGCTATTGTAGGAGATTGTTGCAACCAATAAACCACGCACCATATTAGATGCTTTCACACCTTCTTTTGTCACTGACTCCAGGCTTGGCACAGAACTTGCTCTGGACAAAGGGACATGAGCAAACATAGTCCAAAGAAACACTTAATAATGTCTTGTACATTGGGGCTTTCTCTCTTTCACAGCTGACAACTTTTCTGCCACTGTTTGAGAAAGCCCAAGCTAGCCCGTGAGTTGCTGCAGACATGAACCCCTCCCAGACATGAATAAGCAGGAGCAATAGCTAATTGGGTGGGTGAGCCATATGACAATACCCAAGGACCATTGGTTTAAGTGCCAACCAACCTCAGGGGCAAAAATGAGCCCAGGAGAGACCAGCCCAAACTATTGAGTTCATCAGCAACTGCACTAAACCAATATTTTTGGGATGGTTTGTTAGCAGCAACCGATGATGATAAAGCTATAACTGTGGATACTATTCTTTTTCTTACTTTGTGTCATTGAACATGCTGTATGTGAGATGTTGCTATTTGTAGATATGTTTCACTCCTTCTGGCTGCTATAAGGCATTCTGGTATATGCGCATGTCATCTTTTATTTATCCAATCATCTAGGGATGAACAGTTGGGCTTCCTCCAGGTTTTTGCTCTATAAACATTCTCACGTACATATCTTTCTCTGCTGCTGTGAGAGTTTCTCTGGAAACACTATTCAAAAGTAAAATTGCTGGTTTGCAGGGCACATGCACACTTAATTGCACTAAATATTGTCAAATTGATCTTCAAAATAGCTGTAGCAATTTACGCTCCTTTTAGAAATGAAGGAGGACTGGTCAGGGGAGCTATGTATGTTTCTTATTACAGCAGGAATCATTCCCTGATGAGTGCTAGGTTTAGTCTTGCAAGAGAAAATAAGCAGAAGCTCCTAGCTAGACTACAAAGGGTAGTCCAGAAATCAGGGCCCAGACACTGACCTAGGCAGATCTTAACTCTCTTTATTTCTCTTCACTAGTCTTACCTGAAATTGACATATTATTGCAGTTTTTTTCTTGTCGTTGTTATTACTTGCCTATAATAATTATGGTATTTCATTTTCTATTCTTCATTCCTAACTTGAAATTTTGTGATTTTTAATATTTTAAAGTCTCCATCATAAAAGAGCTAAAGAGCTAATCAGGATTTGTTGACAGCAGGTAATTCTGTTGAAAGCAATTTGTTCAAGTCTTTAAAGTGGTTAAAACCATGTGAAGATAAAAAATAGTTTTTGATAACACTGGAGAACAATAACCTTACAATAATAGCAGGACTATATCAGGATACAGAATATATGCAAAGGAATTATGTTTAAAAAAAAAAAGCAAGAGCAAACTTGGTAAAATGCAAAAATTAAAGATCAGAGCAAAATTGGAACAAGCAAAAGAAAATAATACAAAAGAACAATAATATTAAAAGCTGTTTCTTTTAAATAAAAAATGGACAAACCTTTAGCCCAACTAAGATGAGAGATAACCCACATAAATAAAATCAGAGATGAAAAAGGAGACATTACAATCAATACTACAGAAATTCAAATAATCATTAGAGACTACTACAAGCAATTGTTTTCTAATAAATTGGAAAACTTTGAAGAAATATATTTCTAGATACATACAACCTCCTAAGTTTGAACCATGGAGAAATTCAAAACCCAATAGACCAATAACAACTTATGAGATCAACACCATAATAAGAAGTCTCCCAGCAAGGAAAAGCTTGGGAACCAATGGCTTCACTGCTGAATTTTACCAAACATTTGAGGAAGAACTAATACAAAACCTACTCAAACTAAAAAAAGAATTAGTGAAAACTTTCAAAGCTGAGGAGAGAAACAGACCCCAATACAATAGTAACTGGAGACTTCACACCCTCCTTTCAGCAGTGGACAGATCATCCAGACAGAAAATCAGCAAAGGCACATTGAATTTTATGAAGCCACTATTACTCTAATACCAAGACCATAAAAAGACACATAAAACAAAATTACATGCCAATAACCCTGCTGAATAGTGAGGCAAAAAATCCTCAACAAAATACCAGCAAACTGAATTTGACAACACATTAAAAAGATTATTCATCAGGACCAAGTGGGATTTATCCCAGAGATGCAAGGATGGTTCAACATCTGCAAACCATAACACAAGTTTACCTACATAACAAGCTTGCACATGTACCCCTGAATCTAAAATAAAAGTTTTAAAAGGAAAGAGAGTCACTCCTTGAGAGAGACTTTTGGGGGCTCCAAAGCAGAGTGCAAGTAATCCTAAGAAAAGGTAACACCTTTTTTAAAAAGAGAATTTTTTTAAACCCTAAATATTCTTGTTTACAGATGGTATAATCTTACATTTGGAAAAACCTAAAAATGCCACCAGAAACCTATTAGAACTGACAAATTTGGCCAGGCACAGTGGCTCACACCTGTAATCCCAGTGCTTTGGGAGGCCAAGGCAGGCAGATCATGAGGTCAAGAGATCAAAACCATCCTGGTCAACATGGTAAAGTCCCATCTCTACTAAAAAATACAAAAATTAGCTAGGTGTGGTGGCACATGCCTGTGTCCCAGCTACTCTGGAGGCTGAGGCAGGAGCATTGCTTGAACCCAGGAGGCAGAGGTTGCAGTGAGCCAAGATTGCGCCACTGCACTTCAGCCTGGTGACAGAGCAAGACTCCATGTTGAATAAAAAAAAAAAAACTGACAAATTTAGTAAAGTTGCAAGATATGAAATCAACACAAAAATATGTTGCATTACTATATGCCAACAGCAAACAATCTGAAAAATAAATCAAGAAAGTAATCTAATTTACAAAAGCTACAAATAAAATAAATTATTTATGCATAAATTTAGCCAAAGAAGGAAGATCTCTGCAATGAAAACTGTAAAACATTTATGAAAGGGATTGCAGAGGACACCAAAGAATGAAAAGATATTTCATGTTCATGAATTAGAAGAATCAGTATTGGAGACGACTCAAGATGGCGCTGTGAGAACAACCCAGGATTGAGGCTCTCGCTGGATGCGCGGAGAAGGTGAGTCAGGGACGCATTTCCAGACGGACCTTTGTTGCCCACAGAACGGGGAAATTCCCAGATATAAAACAAAAGCGGGATGCCAGCCAGAGATCTTGACTGGTGTAGCCAGCAGCCGGTGCGGCTGCGGCCGCGCCGGAGCGCAGAGGCGCTCCACAGAGGTCCGCACAAAAGCGCACTGTTCCGGGTGCCCTGTTCAACTGACAACCTGAGACCTGAGAGGGCTGAACTTGAGGCTGAACAGGACTTGAACAGTGAGCCAGCCCAGGACAAAGCGTTAGGGGTAGCGCAGTGCGACAAACAAAACGGGATTCCAAACGCTCGCTGTTAGAAGGTTACCTTAAGGCGCAGCTCCATGCGGGAGGGGCGTCTACCATTACCGAGGCAATCAGCCCCTACTGATGTACACGCCCATTGCTGACGCAGCCTGCTGTTGCCGAGGCAACCCGGTACAACAGAGAGACTCCGCCGCAGGGCAGAGCCTGCGGCTGCAGGGCGGAGACCGCAGAAACAGGGTGAACCTCACACCAGCAGGGCGGAGGCTCGGCAGGACAAGACTGCCTCCTAGCTGGGCAGGACAACCCGGCAGACACTCAAAAATAAAGCCCCAACCCCTTCAGAAAGAGCAGCTGAGAAAAAAAGGGCTTTTTTTTGAGTTCTGTTGCAGCAGAATTAAACATAGCAGGCTAACAGCCCTGAATGAACATCAGAGCTCACAGCTCAGCACTTGAGCTCTTATAAAGTACAGACTGTCTCCTCAAGCAGCTCCCTGACCCCTCTATATCCAAAAGACTGACATTTGGCAGGCATCATTCTGGGACAAAGATAGCAGAAAAAGAAACTGGTAGCATCCCTACTGTTCCGCAGCTGCTATAGGTGTACCCCAGACAAGCAGGGCCTGGAGTGGACCTCTGCAGTCGTACAGCGAAGGGGCTAGACTGGTAGAAGGAAAACCAAGTAACAGAAATACTTCATCATCAACAATCTGGGGGTCCACCCAGAGACCCAATCGAAAAGTCAGCAACTACACAGACGACAGGTGGATAAATCCACAAAGATGGGAAGAAACCAGCGCAAAAAGGAGGAAAACACCCGAAACCAGAACACCTCGCCTCCTAGAAAGGACCAATACTCCTCACCAGCAAGGGAACAAAGCTGGATGGAGAATGACCGTGACGAAATGACGGAATTAGACTTCAGAAGGTGGATAATGAGAAACTTTTGTGAGCTAAAAGAACATGTTTCAAATCAATGCAAAGAAACTAAGAACCTTGAAAAAAGATTCGAGGAAATGATAACAAAAATGGATAACTTAGAGAGGAATATGAATGAATTAAAGGAGATGAAAAACACAATATGAGAACTTCGTGAAGCATGCACAAGTTTCAATAGCCGAATTGACCAAGCAGAAGAAAGAATTTCAGAAGTCGAAGATCAACTCAATGAAATAAAATGAGAAACCAAGATCAGAGAAAAAAGCACAAAAAGGAATGAACAAAGTCTCCAAGAAATGTGGGACTATGTGAAGAGACCTAACCTACGTTTGATAGGTGTACCAGAATGTGAATCCAAGTTGGAAAATACTCTTCAGGACATTATCCAGGAAAATTTCCCCCACCTAGCAAGACAGGCCAACACTCAATTGCAGGAAATACAGAGAACACCACAAAGATATTCCGCAAGAAGAGCAACCCTAAGGCACATAATCATCAGACTCAACAAGGTTGAAATGAAGGAGAAAATACTAAGGGCAGCCAGAGAGAAAGGTCGGGTCACCCACAAAGGGAAGCCCATCAGACTCACAGCAGATCTCTCAGCAGAAACTCTGCAAGCCAGAAGAGAGTGGGGGCCAATATTCAACATCCTTAAAGAAAAGAACTTTCAATCCAGAATTTCATATCCAGCCAAACTGAGCTTCAGAAGTGAAGGAAAAATAAAATCCTTTGTGAACAAGCAAGTACTCAGAGATTTTTTCACCACCAGGCCTGCTTTACAAGAGCTCCTGAAAGAGGCACTACACATAGAAAGGAACAACCAGTACCAGCCATTCCAAAATCGCACTAATTGCTAAAGAGCATCAACATAATGAAGAATCTACAACAACTAACGGGCAAAACAGCCAGCTAGCATCAAAATGGCAGTATCAAATTCACACATAACAATACTAACACTAAATGTAAATGGACTAAATGCACCAATCAAAAGACACAGACTGGCAAATTGGATAAAAAGCCAAAACCCATCAGTGTGCTGTATCCAGGAAACCCATCTCACACGCAAGGATACACAAAGGCTCAAAATAAAGGGATGGAGGAAGATTTACCAAGCAAATGGAGAGCAAAAAAAAGCAGGAGTTGCAATTCTCATCTCTGATAAAATAGACTTTAAAGCAACAAAGATCAAAAGAGACAAAGAAGGCCATTACATAATGGTAAAAGGATCGATAAAACAAGAAGAGCTAACGATCCTAAACATATATGGACCCAACACAGGAGCACCCAGATACATAAGGCAAGTTCTTAAAGACTTACAAAGAGACTTAGACTCCCACACAATAATAGTGGGAGACTTTAACACCCCACTGTCAATATTAGACAGATCAAACAGACAGAAAATCAACAAGGATATCCAGGGCTTGAAATCAGACCTGGAACAAGCAAATCTGATAGACATCTACAGAACTCTCCACCCCAAATCCACAGAATATACATTCTTCTCAGCACCACATCACACCTACTCTAAAATTGACCACATAATTGGAAGTAAAGCACTGCTCAGCAAATGCAAAACAACTGAAATCATAACAAACAGCCTCTCAGACCATAGTGCAATCAAGTTAGAACTCAGAATTCAGAAACCAACCCAGAACCGCACAGCTTCATGGAAACTGAACAACTGGCTCTTGAATGTTGACTGGATAAACAAGGAAATGAAGGCAGAAATAAAGAAGTTCTTTGAAACCAATGAGAACGAAGACACAACATGCCAGAATCTCTGGGACACATTTAAAGCAGTCTCTAGAGGAAAGTATATAGCAATAAGTGCCCATATGAGAAGAATGGAGAGATCCAAAATCGACACCCTATGGTCAGAATTGAAAGAGCTAGAGGAGCAAGATCAAAAAAACTCAAAACCCAGCAGAAGACAAGAAATAACTAAGATCAGAGCTGAACTGAAGGAGATAGAGACACGAAAAACCCTCCAAAAAAATCAATAAATCCAAGAGCTGGTTTTTTGAAAAGATCAACAAAATAGACAGACCACTAGCCAGACTGATTAAAAAGAAAAGAGAGAACAACCAAATAGATGCAATAAAAAATGATAAAAGGGAAATCACCACAGATTCCACAGAAATTCAAACCATCATCAGAGAATATTACAAACAACTCTACGCACATAAGCTAGCAAACCTGGAAGAAATGGATAAATTCCTGGACTCCTGTGTCCTCCCAAGCCTAAACCAGGAGGAAGCTGAAACTATGAATAGACCCATAACAAGGTCAGAAGTCGAGGCAGCAATTAAGAGCCTACCACACAAAAAAAGCCCAGGTCCAGACGGGTTCACAGCCGAATTCTACCAGACACACAAAGAGGAGCTGGTACCATTCCTTCTGAAACTATTCCAAATAATCTAAAAAGAAGGAATCCTTCCCAAATCATTCTATGAGACCAATATCATCCTGATACCAAAACCCGGCAGAGACCCAACAAGAAAAGAAAACTTCAGGCCAATATCCATGATGAACATAGATGCAAAAATCTTCAATAAAATATTGGCAAGCCGATTGCAACAGCAAATCAAGAAACTTATCCATCATGATCAAGTAGGATTCATCCCGGGGATGCAAGGCTGGTTCAACATACGCAAGTCTATAAACGTAATTCACCACATAAACAGAACCATAAACAAAAACCACATGATTATCTCAATTGACGCAGAGAAGGCATTTGACAAAATTCAACAGCCCTTTATGCTAAAAACCCTCAATAAACTCGGTATCGATGGAACATATCTCAAAGTAATAAAAGCTATTTATGACAAACCAACAGCCAATATCATACTGAATGGGCAAAAACTGGAAGCATTCCCTTTGAAATCCGGCACTAGACAAGGATGCCCTCTTTCACCACTCCTATTCAATATAGTACTGAAAGTTCTAGCCAGAGCAATCAGGCAAGAAAAAGAAATAAAGGGTATTCAAATAGGAAAGGAGGAAGCCGAATTGTCTCTATTTGCAGACGACATGATAGTATACCTAGAAGACCCCATCGCCTCAGCCCAAAAACTCCTGAAACTGATAAGCAACTTCAGCAAAGTCTCAGGATATAAAATCAATGTGCAAAAATCACAAGCCTTCCTCTACACCAATAACAGACTTAAAGAAAGCCAAATCAAGAACGAACTGCCATTCACAATTGCTACAAAAAGAATAAAATACCTTGGAATACAACTCACAAGGAATGTAAGGGACCTCTTCAAGGAAAACTACAAACCACTGCTCAACGAAGTCAGAGAGGACACAAACAGATGGAGAAACATTCCATGTTCATGGTTAGGAAGAATTAATATCGTAAAAATGGCTATACTGCCCAAAGTAATTTACAGAATCAATGCTATACCCATCAAGCTACCATTGACTTTCTTCACAGAACTGGAGAAAACCACCACTAACTTCATATGGAACCAAAAGAGAGCCCGTATAGCCAAGTCAATTCTAAGCAAAAAGAACACAGCGGGGGGCATCATACTACCGGATTTCAAACTATACTACAAGGCTACAGTAATCAAAACAGCATGGTACTGGTACCAAAACAGAGATATAGACCAATGGAACAGAACAGAGGCAACAGAGACAACACAACATATCTACAACCACACAATATTTGATAAACCTGTCAAAAACAAGCAATGGGGAAAGGATTCCCTGTTCAACAAATGGTGTTGGGAAAACTGGCTAGCCATGTGCAGAAAGCAGAAACTGGACCCCTTCCTGACACCTTACACTAAAATTAACTTCAGATGGATTAAAGACTTAAACATAAGACCTGGCACAATAAAAACCCTAGAAGGAAATCTAGGCAAAACTATCCAGGACATAGGAGTAGGCAAGGACTTCATGAACAAAACACCAAAAGCATTGGCAACAAAAGCCAAAATAGACAAATGGGACCTAATGAAACTCCACAGCTTCTGCACGGCAAAAGAAACAGTCAATAGAGTGAATCGGCAACCAACAGAATGGGAAAAAATTTTTGCGGTTTACCCATCTGACAAAGGGCTGATATCCAGAATTTACAAAGAACTCAAACAGATTTACAGGAAAAAAACAAACAAGCCCATTCAAAAGTGGGCAAAGGATGTGAATAGACACTTTACTAAAGAAGACATATATGAGGCCAACAATCATATGAAAAAATGCTCATCATCACTGGTCATCAGAGAGATGCAAATCAAAACCACATTGAGATACCATCTCACGCCAGTTAGAATGGCGATCATTAAATAATCTGGAGACAACAGATGCTGGAGAGGATGTGGAGAAAAAGGAACACTTTTACACTGTTGGTGGGAGTGTAAATTAGTTCAACCACTGTGGAAGACAGTGTGGCGATTCCTCAAGGCCTTAGAAATAGAAATTCCATTTGACCCAGCAATCCCATTACTGGGTATATATCCAAAAGACTGTAAGTCGTTCTACTATAAGGACACATGTACACGAATGATCATTGCAGCACTGTTTACAATAGCAAAGACTTGGAATCAACCCAAATGCCCATTGATGATAGACTGGATTGGAAAAATGTGGCACATATACACCATGGAATATTATGCAGCAATCAGAAATGATGAGTTCGTGTCATTTGTAGGGACATGGATGAATCTGGAGAACATCATCCTCAGCAAACTGACACAAGAACCGAAAACGAAACACCGCATATTCTCACTCATAGGTGGGTGATGAAAAATGAGAACGCATGGACACAGAGAGAAGAGTACTAAACACTGGGGTCTATTGGAAGGAAATGGGGAGGGCCAGTGGAAGGGGGAGGTGGGGAGGGATAGCCTGGGGAGAAATGCCAAATGTGGGTGAAGGGGAGAAAGGAAGCAAAACACACTGCCATGTGTGTACCTATGCAACTGTCTTGCATGTTCTGCACGTGTACCCCCAAACCTAAAATGCAATAAAAAAATTAAAAAAAAAAAGAAGAATCAGTATTATTAAAATGTGTATACTACACAAGGCAATCTACAGATTCAACTCAATCCCTATCAAAATACCAATAACAATTTCTTCAAAGAAGTGGAATAACAATCCAAAAATTTATATGAAACCACAAAAGACCCAGAAGAGCCAAAGTTATTCCAATCAAGAAGTACAACACTAGAAAAATCACATTTATATTACAGTGCTATAGCAACCAAAACAACTTGATACTGGCATACACACACACGCACACACACGCTCGCACACACGCACACACAAACACACACGCGTGCACACACGCACATGCACACACAGGCACACACGGACGCACATGCACACACACAAACGCGCACATGCACACACACGCACACAATCAATGTAATACAAGAGAGAATCCAGAAATCCATACATCTACAGTGAACTCATTTTCAACAAAGGTGCCAAGAACATGTATTAGGGAAAGGACAATATCTTCAAAAACTGTGCTATGAAAACTGGGTATTCATATGCAGAATAATGAAACTGGACCCTATCTCTTGAATATACAAAAATCAAATCAAACTTGATTGAAGACTTAAATCTAAGACCTCAAACTGTGAAGGGCAAGAAAGCTTGGGGAAATCTCTCCAGGACATTGGAATGAACAAAGATTTCCTGATTAACATCCTACAAGCACAGGCAACCAAAGCAAAAATGGGCTGATGGGATCACATCAAGTTAAAAAACTGCTGCACTGGCAGGGCGCGGCGGCTCAAGCCTGTAATCCCTGCACTTTGGGAGGCCGAGGCGGGTGGATCACAAGGTCAAGAGATCGAGATCATCCTGGTCAACATGGTGAAACCCCGTCTCTACTAAAAATACAAAAAATCAGCTGGGCATGATGGCGCGTGCCTGTAGTCCCAGCTACTCAAGAGGCTGAGGCAGCAGAATTGCCTGAACCCAGGAGGCAGAGGTTGCGGTGAGCCGAGATCGCACCATTGCACTCCAGCCTGGGTAACAAGAGCGAAACTCCGTCTCAAAAAAAAAAAAACAAACTGCTGCACGGCAAAGAAAAGAATCAACAAAGTCGAAACACAACCCATGGAATGGGAGAATATTTGCAAACTATCCATCTGACAAAGGATTAATAACCAGAATATATAAGGAGCTCAAACAATTTAAGAGAAAAAAATCTAATAATCCAATTTAAAAATGGACAAAAGATCTGAATAGACATTTCTCAAAAGAAGACATCCAATTGGCAAGCTGGTATGGGAAAAGATGTGTAATACTATTGATCATTAGAGAAATAAAAATCACAATTATAATGAGGTATCATTTCACCTCAGTTAAAATAGTTTTTATCCAGAAGACAGGAAATAATAAATGCTGGTGAGAACGGGAAGAAAAGAGAGCCCGTGTACATTGTTGGTGGAAATGTAAAATAGTGCAACCACTATAGAAAATAGTTTAGAGGTTCCCCAAAAAACTAAAAATAGAACTATCAAATGATCCAGCAATCCACTGCTGGGTATATACTCAAAAGGAAATTAGTATATCAAAGACACATCTGCACTCCCATGTTCATTGCAGCAACTATTCACAATAGCCGAGATTTGGAAGCAACCTAAGTGTCCATCGACAGATGAATGGATAAAGAAAATGTGGAATATATACACAATGGAGTACTAGTCAGCCATAAAAAGAATGAGAGCCTGTCATGAGCAACAGCATGGATGGAACTGGAGGTCATTATGTTAAGTGAAATAAGGCAGGCATTGAAAGACAAACTTTGCATGTTCTCACTGATTTGTGGCAGCTAAAAATTAGAACAATTGAACTCATGGAGATAGCGAGTAGAAGGGTAGGTACCAGAGGCTGGGAAGAGTAGTAGTTGTGTAGGAAAATTGGGGATGGTTAATGGGTACAAAAACATGGTCAGATACAATGAATAAGACCCAGTATTTGCTAGCACAACAGGGTGACCACAGTCAACATTAATATATTGTACATTTAAAAATAACTAAAGTAGTATAATAGGATTGTTTGTAACACAAAGAAAGGATTTGAGGTGATGGATACCCCATTTACCCTGATGTGATGATTATACATTGTATGCCTTATAAAAATATCTCATGCACCTCATAAATATATATACCTACTATGAACCCACAAAAATAAAAATCAATGAAAATAAAAATAAATTTTTTAAATCCCACATATACATTGAAATAAGTATATCAAAGGGCCACAGGAGGTAACTCCCAGTGGCCATGGAAAAATTTCAGCAACAGAATTAAGTAGTATTATATTAAAACGAAAAATAAACACACATAATATCTATGAGTCCATAAATATGTAATTGATGTATCTATAAATACATAATTGAATAAATTAATTAAATGGGGAAGAAAAGGCAAATCTTCCATGCAGAAGAATTCTAAATAATTCATGCAGACAATCTTTCCTCAAGGAGGAGAACATAACTCCTCACGTTTTAAGTATGGTTTGTATATAGTGTCTTTCTTCCAAAGAAAACAGCATGGAGAGGAGGAAAACAGTAACTTTACCATGGGAAAATCCTGGCAGACGCTCCGTTAGCCTAGTGAGCAAGGTCAGCATCAACAGTCATAGATGGTGCTGATGGTATGTACCATTTCGATGATCAAGTGAAAATGGCACTTTGCCTCTGTGACCTTCCTCCAGAAAAACTGTAAGGCCAGTTTAATCCTGAGGGAAACCATCAAATAAATTTCAATAAAAAGGCATCCTATGAAACACCTGACCAATACTCCTGAAAACTCTCAAGGTCACCAAAAACAAGCAGAGTCTGAAAAACTGTCACGGCCAAGAGGAGCCTAGAAAGACAACAATGACTAAATGCAATGTGGAATCCTGAATGGGATCCTGCTGGAGAAAAAGGACTTTGGGTAAAAATTGCAATAAATTGGAATAAACTGTAAATTTTTGTTAAAAGTAATGTACCAACTTAGTTTATTAATTGTAACAAATGTACCATACTAAGATGAAATTTTAATAATAGGAGAAACTTGTGCGTGTATGTGTGTGTTTGTGTGTGTGTGTGTGCGCGCGCGCATAGTTTAAAGATACATGTAACAATAATAACACTATACAAAAAAACTAAAACTAAAAAAAATAATAATGATTACCTAAGGGCAATGGAGGAGGTTGCTATCACTTAGGTGTTTTCTGGGGTGCCTATAATGTTGTGTTTTCTGACCTGAATGAGTAATAAATTAGTGTTAACACAGGCAATTGGTTTAGTAATAGTCATTAAGCATTATTACTGTATGTTAACCCTACATGTCTGTTTTATATACTTTTATCACTGTAAAAAGGTAAAAAATTAAAAGAGTGGAATGAAATACACTGAAAAAATAAAGGAGATTGTCTCTGAGATTTATGAATTTTTACTTTTTTCCTACTTTTAAAACATTTTAAAATTTTTTCTACGATAACTATAAATGTTATTTATAGGTCGGGCGCGGTGGCTCAAGCCTGTAATCCCAGCAATTTGGGAGGCCGAGGCGGGTGGATCACGAGGTCAACAGATCGAGACCATCCTGGTCAACATGGTGAAACCCCGTCTCTACTAAAAATACAAAAAATTAGCTGGGCATGGTGGTGCGTGCCTGTAATCCCAGCTACTCAGGAGGCTGAGGCGGGAGAATTGCCTGAACCCAGGAGGCGGAGGTTGCCGTGAGCGGAGATCGCACCATTGCACTCCAGCCTGGGTAACAAGAGCGAAACTCCGTGTCGAAAAAATAATAATAATAAAATAAAATAAACGTTATTTGTAATCTGATAAGAATAAATTCTGCTTATTAAAGAAGGAAAGAAAAGCAGACTCTCAATGAATATTTGCTGAGGAATAGCCTTGTCCCTTGCATTTATAGCTTTATCTTGTGCTAAAAGCTGACTAGAAATTTACTAGTTAGGGTCATCTAATTCCATACCAAATGGAAATGGAAGGCAGAGCATAATGCCTGAAAAACCTAGAAATGCTGTATTATAGTTTTCTATTTGTCATTCTAATGCTTTAAAATCATTTTCATAATTCCCAGTTTGGAAATAAGCTAACAAACAACAAAAATACGATGACTTGGAGAAGACACAATGATCCACAGGAAAGATGGCAAAAAGTTGCGTATCATTTAATAGCCTCCATTTAGAAGCAATTAAGCATCTGGCCTTGTGCTTTTATTTGTGATGTCAAATACCAGAGGAGACATTATATGTGAAATAGACAAAACCCTCAGCCTGATTTTGCGCAGGCATTTCAAAGGAGCCACTCCATGAGATGTTTATCCTTAGAGAAGTCTAATATTGCAGAACTATTTTCTTTTTTCGATGGTGTGTGACTTTTGATAAGTTGCATAGGCCTCGCTGGGCCTCAATGTATTCATCTGTAAAATGAGCCTTTGGAATAAATGACCTCTAAGGACCCTCCTCACATTAAAATCCTATGTCAGAAGACTATGCCAACATATGGGAGGGTAAATCTTATGATAAAATCAATGGTGAAGATAATAGCATTGAACATTCCACAGCGTTTTTTATCTATAAAAGTGCTTTTCAATTTATATTCATTTTATCCTCGACAGCTTCTATTTTCAGTAGAAAAAGAAGTATCTTTATACCTATCATGGAAATGAGAAAACTGAGATGACGTGGATATTGACATGGAGCAATAGTAAATGCAAATTTTTAATGTATTCTGAAAACTCAGGGCCTGGCTTGATGTAGCTGCAGCATGCTGGCTCCTGAGCCTTCTGATTCTCAAGGCTGTGTCTTTACTTTTTCCATCTACAAAATGAACAAGAAATATCATCCCCTTATAGTCACTTCTAACCAGGCTACCACAAAAGGTTAACTGGTAAAATGTAAACTATTTTCTCTGGGATTCTGACACAGTAGTAGTCAACTGTGTTAAAAATAATAATTTTGTTTAAAAAAAATGATAAGAAAGTAACCATGAAGTAACAAGACTAGTTTATGGCTCCAAATTCTGGGACAGATTAAAACGCGTCATCAGATACCGCATTCTGCGTTGCATTATTCTATTAGCTGTTCATCTGAATACACCTCCAATCCCCAGCCTCATTATAGAGATCCAATTCCCAGCTCCACAACTAATTACCTCTTGTCCTTGGGAAATGTTTCAAAGTTCCTATGCCTCATTTTTCTCAGTTTTGAGGACCAAAATGAGTACACACACATATACACACTACATTACAACAGTTCCTACTACATACAGTAAGCCCTATATGTGTTTGCTCTTATTATAATTCACCTAGGGGAAAGAACAATGTAAATAGATGTTTCTAAATCAATGCTTGATCAATAAAGGAACTGATTTCTTTAAGTAAATCCAATTTATAATAGAGGCTAATAACTCATAGACTAAAAATCTACAACTAAACAACTTTCTGGGAAAATGAATTGACTTAATTAGCAAAACTAATTAATTTGCTTAGTAATGGTCTATAAATATATGAACAAGTTTCTTCTTTCCTTGCCTAATTTTCACTTTCTGAACACCCCCGTCTAAGACCCACCTCCATCTGTATTGATGCCATGTGAGCCCTGTGAGTTAGGCACCTGTTGCAAGGTAAGCCGACCGGAGTGCTGGCAGAGTAATCTTGGAACTAGAACCAAGAAAAAAAGTCACTCCCAAGTAGTTTTCTGTAGAATGGGAAGCTCAGACTGTATTTTTGTCTTCTGTGACACTGACTAGAGAGATGGAGGAAACCTTTAGACACAAAGAAGAAGAAAGACGTCGCTATGCAGACAGAATCAGAGACTAAAGAAACAGAAAGTTAATTCTGAGAGCTTCTGAGTTCCTGTTCCCAAGAGTCCTGAGAATTGATCATATGTGTTCTTGGGTTCTGTGAGACACCCCGGTATCTGTAAAATAAATCTCCCTTTTCTTTCTTTTTTTTTTTTTTTTTTTTTTGAGACGGAGTTTCGCTCGTTACCCAAGCTGGAGTGCAATGGCGCGATCTCGGCTCACCACAACCTCCGCCTCCTGGGTTCAGGCAATTCTCCTGCCTTAGCCTCCTGAGTAGCTGGGATTACAGGCACGCGCCACCATGCCCAGCTAATTTTTTGTATTTTTAGTAGAGACGGGGTTTCACCATGTTGACCAGGTTGGTCTCAATCTCTTGACCTCGTGATCCACCCGCCTTGGACTCCCAAAGTGCTGGGATTACAGGCTTGAGCCACCGCGCCCGGCCCTCCCTTTTCTTAATTAATGTTTTCTTCCACTTGAACCTAAATGATTCTAAATAATAGTTTGTCTACCCAATCCAACTACTCCGAAGGTCATCATTCATTAAGGTATAACTGAGGCTACACTCATAACTCTCTAATGGACTTAGGTTTTAAAATGACAAGTAAAAAGTACAGACATAAAAGTATTCATCTGAGATATAATAACCAAGAGTGTTAAGTTCTCAAAAACAAAAACGAAGCTTTGCAAAATTGCAGGAGATCAAAGTGTGAATCTTACGTAAGAACTGCATTAGTACAAAGAGAAATTAATGAAAAAGATAGTTACAGCCCAGGTATAAGATGGCTCGTTCCCCTGTTCAGCTCTGAGATTGTGGATTCGGGAGTTAAAAATTAAAAATAAAAATCTCAGTTTTCAATGAGTTCTGCAAATTCAAGTTCTGCCTGCAATAAACAAGTCCAGATTGTAATAAACAACCTTGAGCTAAGACAGAATGGAGGCAGGAGCCCTAAGACAAGGGAAAAAAAAGATGAATAAAAAAGACAAAGCTCCTTTTTAGATCTTCTTAAGAATTCTTAAGCCACATTTCCACTATCTTGACAAAGCAATCAGAAGGCAAGCCTCCAGGGTTAGACAGTGATAGATGAGGAAGATCCACAGAGCCAGTCTTGGAACTGCTCTCAAAAACGTCAGTGTGTCATCCATGTACGTGCCCAAGGTTGGGCTATTTTTTTGTCTACAACAGTGTTAGATAGCCTAATAGGTGCTTCCTGGAACAGGCAAATCATAATCTAAGTTTAATGGTTTTCTCCTTATCTCCAAGGAAAATTTACCAAAAATAATCAGGACGTCTAGCCAGGCAGGTCATGGTTAACATTAATATTCGGCCTGGCACTAAAATGGCTTCCGATTCCAACTTTCAAAGGGAAAACAGGGTAGGCCATCTGCTCTGGCTGATATGTGCTATCTCACTGCCCTGACTGATTGAAGACCTGAACCTGAAGCCAGCCTGCAGAGGGAAACTCTTGAGAAAATGCAGGAGCGCTGAAGCTGTAGCCTCATCAAGGCCTCCTAAATCAGGAGCTGGCTGTCAGTCCCCTGGCCTGTGAATGAGTGTTTAGGCAATAGTCGCCTTCCAGCTGCCGTTATGATAAACATCCTTTGCTCATTTATTCGCCTGTGTTGGATCATTGCCTTCACCCGTCTGACTTTAATTGATTTATTTTAATTGGCCTCTGTAGGGTGTAAAAGTGCAAAATTTCCCACAGAGTCATTAGAGGGAGTGAGACTGTTCAAAGAAAGTATCCACATGGAGATGGGGAGAGAGAGCCAAAGAGGGTGAGATGTTTGTAGCGGGAGCATTCTTTCATTTAAAGAGCTCCCAGAAAACACATTTGCTTATCTCAGTAAGTTAGAAAAAAAAAATCTTACTACCATGTGACCTTCTTGGCATAACTAGGAAAGTGGGTAGAATAGAGGGTGGTTTGTAAACGAAGATGCACGTAAACAGGAGGTTACAGATGTTTTTTGCATTCATTCTATAAGAGTTCTCTTGTTAAGCTGATCGATTGGCTTAAAAGATAGGTTCCTTCAGAGAAGAGACTGGGAAATGACTGTATGAGCATTTCAGTTTTATCACTATAATCCTGGGTTGGCATTCTTGTGTCCCTGGTTCCTAAAATCAAGTCTGAAGGCCCAGCTCTACCACTGACTACTTGTATGACCTTGGACACGTCACTGAATCTCTCTAAGCTTTACTCTTCTCATAAAGCAAAAACAAGAGAGGACTGATGCCTACGTGATACAGCTGAAAGACGCGACTTCATGCTCAACCATTCAATCTTCCAACGTGCAGTCATAACTCAATGAGCGACAAATGAGTTTGAATAAAATTCTGCTGGCTCACTCCTGTAATCCCAGAACTTTGGGAGGCGGAGGTGGGTGGATCACGAGGTCAAGAGATCGAGACCATCCTGGTCAACATGGTGAAATCCTGTCTCTACTAAAAATACAAAAAATTAGTTGGGCATGGTGGCACGTGCCTGTAGTCCCAGCTACTCAGGAGGCTAAGGCAGGAGAATTGCCTGAACCCAGGAGGCAGAGGTTGTGGTGAGCCAAGATCACGCCATTGCACTCCAGCCTGGGTAACAAGAGCGAAACTCTGTCTAAAAAAAAAAAAATCCTGCTGTGTAAAGAAGGAACAATGGATTCTGTCTAGAGGAGCTAGGATGAGCTGTTCAAGGAAGGCAAACTGGAACTTGGAAGACTCATCAAGTTAACCATGAGAAGGGGTGAATGTGAGAAAAGACAAGAAATCACAAGAGCCAAGTGGGTTCAGAGGAGTAGACCAGACTCTGTGGAAAGAGCCTCCCACTAAGGGAACCGTGAAAGCAGAGACTGGAGGGAGGTGGGGCCCAAGCGCTCACATTTGTAATCAAATGAGAAACTGCGTTGGGAAGCACTTTCTAAATTGCGATGTGAATGTGAACGTCTGCTATTCTTATCACTGCTTTTCCCCTTCATTCCCTAATCTTCTTAAGTGCTGCTGAGAATGCCAAATTCCCCCATCATGGTTTCACAAAGATGCTTTGAAGCCTCCAGACCAGAGCTTGAACCTGGGCTCCAAACACTTGCCATGTGACACATTACAGAACCTCAATTTCTCACCTTGAAGCTGGGAATAATAATACCTACTCTGTTAAAATGTTGTGGATGCTAGCGATAAATGATATAAAATGCCTGGCACCTTCCAAGTGGTCAAAAAATGGTAGCTATTAACAGATTTTTGTTAGAGATAATGCATTTGAAGTGCCCAGATCAATGCCTGGCACAGAGGAGATATTAATAAATTCCCATTACTTCCCCTGGAGGTGAGAAGGGCAGTTCCTTGATTAGCATTATTTGAGAGGGTTCAGAACTCCGCTGCCTCCAATGATTCTCCTCATCTGAAATTCCCACTCTCATTCAACAGGTCATGGAAAATATTTTCCAAATTAGGTTTTGAGGGAAAATATTTCAAAGATCTGAATATGTATTAGAAACACACACATGCACATATGCGCACACACACACTCATATGCAAAAAATCATGTGACATTTTCCAAACTTATGTGACCATGGAATACTTCTATACAGCCAAACTCCATTGGGGAAAAGGTGATTCAGGTTTTCTCTCCAAGAGGTCCCTGTTAACATTCAGACATCTTATCCAAGAAGAGATAAAACTTGAACACATTATTAACATTATTAGTGGTGATAATATTCACAATTCAGTGTCCTCGCTATGACAGAATGTCACATGCATCATCTCATTTAATTGATGTTCATTAAAACCTCAAGATAGTAGTAGCCATCTTACATAACACCACTTGCCAGGAGCTCCTCCAAGCACTTTACATAATCTATTAATTGTGGAATCAATACTATGAGGTAGGTGCCATTATTATCCCCATTTTAAAGGTAAGGAAATGAATGCACCATGAGGTTAAGTGATTTGCCAAAGTGACAACATCGGAGTGGCTAAAGGTGTCAAGCCCAGGCAGCCTGGCTCCTGAGCCCATGCTCTTCAGCACTGCACCAACCATCCATCCATCCCTTCAGGGACCCCTTGCCAGGTGTGCAGAGTGAGACACAGAGACGGGAGAGAGACACTTTTCACAGGGAAATAGAAAGATGCTCATGAAAAACGTGATGAATCCTCAGGCCCTTTTCTGAGACTCTTTTTTTTTTTTTTGGTTTTTTGTTTTTTGTTTTTTTTGAGACAGAGTTTCGCTCTTGTTACCCAGGCTGGAGTGCAATGGCTCGATCTCCACTCACGGCAACCTCCGCCTCCTGGGTTCAAGCAATTCTGCCTCAGCCTCCCAAGTAGCTGGGATTACAGGCACACGCCACCATGCCCAACTAATTTTTTGTATTTTTAGTAGAGACGGGGTTTCACCATGTTGACCAGGATGATCTCGATCTTTTGACCTCATGATCTACCCGCCTCGGCCTCCCAAAGTGCTGGGATTACAGGCGTGAGCCACCGCGCCCGGCCTCTGAGACTCTTCTGAACAAAAAAAAAAATTCCTGGGCAAACCCAAGACACGATATCATCACTTCTTTAGAGTTGGTTATTATGCGACAGAGAATTTAGAGTATGCAGTGAGCCAGTCTCACAGGCAGAGGGCGCTGGGCAATTCATGAGCAAATGTTTTATTAGACAATCCAAAGCGGAAGTTTTGTAATTTTTTTCCTGGCTGAACTGAACTTCTAATTTGACATGGATCTTTTTGAGTCCAGCCATGGAACTAGTCTTGGCAACCGTGGGTTGCCATCTGGGCCTCAAAGAGATCAACAGCTTGCTGACAAAGCTTTCCTTCATTAGATGAACCCTACCCAGATAGCAGAGAGCTCACCTGCCGCTCACTGCCCTTGCCGAGCCACATCTTCATTAAACCAATTCTAGGTCTGCTTCACTTGCTTTTTAAACATTTAACAAATGACCTTAGATAGCTCCTTCAACCAGTATGCAAAGCCACAAATGCAGTCCTATGTCTGGCCAAAATATGCTAGACCCAGAATCAACTCAGTGGGCTGGAGCCTGGTGTCACGTGTTATTGACACTGACAGCACCTGCAGATGGCTTTGTTTTTCCTCCCACGGGGAACAGTCACACTAATATAACATGGAGGACTTTATTGCTTTTCCAGTATGCTACCTTGTCTTGTCAGGGAAGAGAGGATTTATAGGAGCTCGAGAGCCCCTGTACTCTAAGATCCTTGCCACAATCACTCAGCAGGTGCCAACGCTTGGAAACCAACAGGACCCCAGCTCAGGTAATGGATGCTCAGCCCGAAGGCCTGGAAATGTCTCCATAAAATAGTTTGCCTCATTATGCTCCAACAAATGACAAACTCGCACAATCACAAGAAGGGATTCATGGAAAAACATTATAGAAGCTTAAGAGAATGTTCTCAAAGAAGAAAATTTAAAATAGCAGTATTCAGAATAGCCATTCACTCTGGATTCAACTATACAAAAATATTTTTGTGAGTGAAACATAATAGGGAAAAATCTATTATTTTGCTAGTGTTTTAAGAAAAGAGTTTTTAAATTACTTCATACTTTTAAATGTTATCAGTTTGGCCAAGATCATATAAGGTTTTGAACAGGAAAGAATTATAATATCCATTATAGCTTTTGTAAAGGAAGAAAATTGATAGCCATTGATTATGTGTGACATGTCAAGAGATGTACATAAAATATTTCAATTAACCCTCACAATAAAATTACAAAGTAGATAGTATCATCTCCTTCTTTCAGATAACACGAAATAACTTGCTAGTAGTTGACAACAATAGACTGTGATATGGTTGCAAATCTTTCCTCCCTCCCCAGTAATGGGATCATCTGTCTACCCTGTTTGCCATGTCAATTTGCAGTGCCCCTTTGACTATGGGTTTAGCTCTGTGTCCTGTTTTGGATGATGGGATATTAGCAGATGGGATGCAAACAGAGGCTTAGAATGTGCTTTTGCAGTTGGACTTGCTCTCTTGCCCCTCTGCCATCACTGGTCCAGCCTTCTGGTCCCCAACAGACACATGAAACAGAGCTATCCCTACTGTATCATGCCTAGATCAATCTATCCCCCATTCAACAAACCCATGGACACATGAGTTAAACTAGTCCTTATTGTTGGATGCCACTGAAATTTTCTGATTGGTTACTACCTAGCACTATGTTCTGGCCAAGATTAACTAAAAAGTAACTTAGTTAGAAGTCAACCCCAGACCTCAAAATCCATAGTCTATTTTTCTGGGCCATCCAATCCAAGTCTAAAACTTTTTCAAAATCGCACTTGATATGTGGGCAATCAGGCTGAACCAAATGACATATTGAAAAAGTTAGTCTTTTTCATGCTTCTTGCTCTCCCACTATAACCTCCCACACCTAAATATTCAAACTGGGCTGGCCCATGGCCTACAAATGACAGTAAAGGCTATTAACCCTATTCCAATACAAGTCTTGCTGTGGTCTTCAAAAATTGGACAGAATGTGGTGGAGAATAGGGAAATGGTTAAATAAATTGTGATGCATCCAACAATGGAATATTATTTATTTTATATATAAAAACCAAATATGTATATGTATATTTGCTTATTTCTACATGAGCTTAGAGGAAAGTATTAAAGATTATACACACCAAAGGCCGGGCGCAGTGGCTCATGCCTGTAATCCCAGCACTTTGGGAGGCCAAGGCGGGTGGATCATGAGGTCAAGAGATAGAGACCATCCTGGTCAACATGGTGAAACCCCGTCTCTACTAAAAATACAAAAAATTAGCTGGGCATGGTGGCACATGCCTGTAATCCCAGCTACTCAGGAGGCTGAGGCAGGAGAATTGCCTGAACCCAGGAGGCAGAGGTTACGGTGAGCCAAGATCGCACCATTGCACTCCAGTCTGGGTAACAACAGCTAAACTCTGTCTCAATTTAAAAAAAAAGAATACACACCAAAATGTGACATTGATTGCCTCCTAGTGGGTGAGGAGCACAGTTCTGGGGAGAGTTTATGAGCATTTATTTTATAGGTCTTTATACTGCTTCACTGTTACAACGATTTTATATAACTTGTCAACCATTGTTTCTTTAAATATTGATTCTCTTCCTTTCTCTCTCTCCTCTTTCTGATACTCCCATTAGGTCTATGTTTATGTATTTGATGGTCTCCCACATTTTTTTCTGAGGTTCTGTTCTTTTTTCTTCATTGTTTTTTCTCTCTGTTCTTCCTCTTGCATAGCCTCTATCCATCTATTTTCACATTTGTTAATTTCTTTTTTTTACACTTCCAATCCACTTTGAGCCACTCTGGTAAATGCTTCCTTTCAGTTATGTACTTTTCAACCCCAGAATTTCCATTTGCTTCTGTTTTATAATTTCTGTTTATTAACGTTCTCTGTTTGACGTCACATTGTCAGCCTACCTTCCTTTACTTCTTAGTCACAGTTTCCTTTAGTTCTGTGAACATATGTGTATAATGGCTACCTCAAAGCATTTCGTTATTAACTACGATATCTGGCTACTCTCACAAGCCATGTCTACTGCCTTCTTTTCTCCAGTGTATGGGTCAGACTTTTCTGTTTCTTTATATGGTTTGCAATATTTTTTTTGAAACTGGACATTTTAGGTAATATATTGTATCAGCGTTGGGTACTGGCATTCTCCTCTGAGACGTGTTGTTTGCTTGTTTGTTTTTCAGTGATTAGATTTTAGTGATGTCTGTTTCTCCCACTCTCTACTCCCTACCCTTACCCCACAGCGTTAAGCCTCTGACGTTGCTCCTTAGGGAGGTTTTGGATATGACCACAGTCACCCTGAATGACTGTGGGATAAACCGCATTAGTAAACAGTTATACGCTGTTTAACTTTGCTCATTGCCTGCTGATCGTTCTGTTATTTTCAACAATTCCCTGGGGCTAACATTTCTTTATAAAGGAATACAATCAAATCATGACTCCTTTAGAGACACAGCTCCTGAGGTGCGTGTTTGAGATTTCTTCTAACACCAACAGGACTTCTCCCGGCTGTTTTATTCTCCAGTTCTCTCCTGCAGACAAGATCGCCTACCATGTAGACAGTATTGTCCTTACATCTAGACCCATGAATCAGTTGCCCTTCACCAGAGAGGGCCCTTAGGTTTGAACTTCTCCACTCTATTGCAAATGAAGTCAGTTCCTTAGGGGAGAAATTAGGAGCTACCTGTTCTGTGGCCTTCTTGCAAAATCTGTGAGACAGCTCTAGAGCTGGAGGAGAGGATGATGGCAAGCTTCTGTCTGCTCTAGCTGAGAGCTCAGTGAAGTTGGGGGGTCAGGGGTGTGACATCAGACTGGGTCTTCTTGGCTCACCTCTTCTGACATGGAACCATCACCCCACAAGCTGTGGTGGGACAAGAGTGATTAGCACTCTAGTATTTTCAGCCTCCTCTGTTGTATAACACAGGCTGAGCCGAAGAAAGAAGCCCTCACCTCTCACCTGCACTTGCCTGGAACTCTGCCTCGACAACAGGCGGTTGGGGCAAGATGAGAAATGCTGATATCCTGCTCCTCCCAAAAAGAAAGCAGCAGGAGCTGGGGGAAGAGAGAACACTGTGTTCTTGGCTGCAGCCATCTGGAGTAAAGTCTCCACACTCAGTTGAGCAGGAGGGATGAGGACAAGAGCCTCCCTGAGCTGGGAGGGGAGGGGAAGGAAGTGGTCTTGGGGCAGATACCACAGACTCTCCCCTTTCCTGCTGAATATTCATAGGTTTTCTTCAATAGATTTCTTTTTCATTTGCCATTAGGACCATTTATAGAGGCTTTAGTTTTTGGGTTTCGTTTTGTTTTGTTTTGTTAATGGTTTCCACCGGCTGTACTGGTTAGCAGGTCACTGGAGTTCCTCATGCTGTCATGTCAGAAGTTGAACTCCAATTATTAGTTTTAAATAACTTTCGTAATTAATAAAAATGTAAAATGAGAAGCAAATGATCTGGAAGTTTCTTTATACCAAACCTGCTAATTTGTAGATGTAGAAACTGACATCTAAAGTCAATGGTTCAAGCTGATTAGCAACAGGGCTTAGACCTACATCTATTTCTACATATACTCACGTTCTTCTCACATCACCCTTGACCTTCTTCTGCCTCAGTCAACGTCTTCTGGTATCTTTACCCTCTCCCCCGGCCCCAGGCCCCTTTCTAGCACTCTTTCTCTAGGATAGCGTGCCCCAGGGGTTCCTGGTACTGTTCAGCTACTTCTTACCATGGGGAGCTACAGCAATTTAATAAGCCAACAATATTACCAGTGCACTATAAAACGGTACTGGTCTTTCCTATACCATAGGTAGAAAGGTATTAAAATTAATAACTATCTGGGGAAATGAAGGGAAAAAGAATAGAAGTGTATTTATTGCCATGGAACTGTACCCTCAATATAATAACGATGGTAATTTATATGTATATTTTGCCTCAAAAAAACAAAATTAACAAATGTTTGTCCCAATGGTAGAAACTGCCTGCCTGCCTTGGATAAAGGGGGATGTGGTCATTAGAAAGAGTGTCTGCAAGCAAGGAGGCTTACCAGGACAGGTATTATAATAATGGATACACGTCAGTACACATTTGTCAAACCCACAGAATGTACAACACCAAGAAGAAACGCTGACATAAGCCGAGAACTTTGGGTGATAATGATGTGTCAATGTGCCACTCTGTTGGGGGATGTTGATATTGGGGGAGGCTGTGGACATGTAGGAGCAGGGTTTATATGGGAAATCTCTATATTTCCTCTCAATTTTGCTGTGAGCCTCAAGCAGCTCTTAAAAATATATAGTCTTTTAAAAAAGGGGGGGTGTTAGCCCAAAAAAGGAGGGGTGTTAGCCCAAAAAAGGGGGGGTAGCCCAATGGTTCAAGAGAGGTGCCTAAAAAGTATATAGGCTTCAATGTAAGTGCAAATCAAAACCACATTGAAGGCGGGACTCAGTGGCTCATGCCTGTAATCCTAGCACTATGGGAGGCCAAGGCAGGCAGATGGCTTGAGGTCAAGAGTTCGAGACCAGCCTGGACAATATAGCGAAATCTCCTCTCTACTAAAAATACAAAACTTAGTTGGGCACGGTAGTGCGCACCTGTAATCCCAGCTACAAGTAAGGCTGAAGCAGGAGAATCACTCAAACCCAGGAGGCAGCAGTTGCAGTGAGCCAAGATTGCCCCACTGCACTCAAGCCTGGGTGAGAAGAGTGAGACTCCAAGTCAAGAAGAAAAAAGGAAAAGAAAAACCACATGGCAATATCAGGACACCCCTATTATACTAGCTAACATATAAAAGAGAACTAAAGGTTGGTGAGGATGTGGAACTAGAACTCCTAACAAGAAGGTAAATTGGTACAACCTCTCTGCTTGGCACTATCTGTTAAAGCTGAGTATGTGATGATTCTAAAACCTAGCAGCTCCAATCTGAGGTACATACCCCACTGAAATGCACATGCATCTTCACCAGAACACCTGTACCAGAGGTTCATAGCAGCACCACTTCATGAAAGCCAGAAATTAGAAACGATCCAAAGCCCGCTGCTACCCAGAAAGCAGTGCTCAGGTGCAGGACATTAATTACAGAATTCTCAGAATCGTCACCAATGGAGGGAGAGAAGGAAGTAGGATTGGGCAGAGGGAAGTTGGGCTGCTGTCATGCAGGTCATCATGGCCTCAGCAGACCCCATAAGGAGAGCTCTGAATCTGGGAGAGCGCCTCCTAGTTGTCCTGAGTTAGGGTGAGGAGGCTAGTTCTTCATCCCCCACATGTCAATCAGCATTGGATGTGGGCTGCCCAGCGAGAGGGGTGTGACCCTGGGCAAGGCAGGTGTCCTTCGCTGAGACAGCAAGGGAATTTGCCCTGCAGTCCTCAAGAGGAAATCTCGGCACCACAAAATAATAGAATGGATAAAAGTAAAGTGAAGTATATTCACCCAGTAAACAAATTGGAGTAAATTTACTCAAGGAAATACCATACAGTAATGAGAGTAAGCAAACCACAGTGATGCATACATAGTGATGAAGACATGAAGAGAATGCGCAAACCATACCCTACAAACACACTGACGAAGACACCAAGCCAGATTCAAAGGAGAACACGTGGTTGGAGTCCCTGTGTCTAAAGCTCAAAAACACACACACCATACACGATTAGGAGAGTGGCGACTCTGGTGGTTGGGTTGGAAGTGAGCGGGGCTGGCCACAGGGGGAGCTGCTGAGATCCCGTCTTGATCTGAGCTCAGGGGACCCCAGATACGACCCACTGCGGAAAGTCGTTGAGCTGCACACATATGACCTGTGCGTTTTTCTGTCTGTGTTTTATACTACAATTAAAAGTTTTAGTGGTTGGCAGGGGCCAGGGAGGAGTGACGTGGGGAGTGACTGATCAGTGGGTACCAGGTTTCCTTCTTAGGTGGTGAAAATGTTTTGTAATGAAATACAGCTGATTATTACACAGAGAATGCACTAAATGCAACTGAAGTCTATATAGGATGAGCATCCCTAATCCAAAAAATTGAAACCTGAAATGCTTCGAAATCTGAAGCTCTTTGGGTGCTGCCTTGACACCAGAGGTGGGAAACCCTGCACATAAGTACTTACCACTAACTTTATGCACAAAATTGTCAAAAAACTACTATATAAAAATAAATTTAGGGTATGTAAGATGTACATGAAATGTAAATTAACCTCATGTTTAAACTCGGGTCCCATCCCCAGGATATCTCATTGTATACATATGAACATTCTACAATCAGAAAACATCCAAAATCTGAAACACTTCTGGTCCCAAGTATTTCAGATAAGGGAATACTCAACCTGTACTTTTACGTGGTCAATTTTATGTCATGTGAAGTTTACCTCCACAAAACTTTTAAAAATTAAGTTTTTTTAGAAATAGAAAAATAGAAGTCTCCATTGAGCTGAAAAAGGGATGGAGCAATAGACAAAGAGGAATATGCAGTGAATTAAACATAAACTGTATGTCGTATATGCGAGAGATTATCTGGATGTCGTGGGCTGAAAGAAGGAAGAAGTTTCACTTGCTTTCATCCTCTCCTCCATCCCATTACCCATGAGCTCTCCTGTGTTGAAGGAGAGAGGAAAGGGCAAAACAGAAAGAATTAGAGTCATCAGGGTCACCCGTCATCCTCACATCCTTCCTTATCTCCCCACAGAGTCTGGTGGGCTTCGGGGCCAAGGCAGACCCAGAAGAGATGTGGCAGGAGCAGCGTTGGAGGCAGATAAAAGGAGAATGCTAAAGAGAATCTTCCCACTGACCCACTCATCCATCCTAGGTCAACAAGGTAGCTCCCATTAAGGGGTCATTTCTTTTCTGTAGCACTGAGACCCAACAATGCCAGCTAAATCAGGCATCACTGTATGGCCAATCCCAAGGTTTCATTAGAATTGTTACGCTCAGCCATTGCTCCCTTAATTTTATATTACTAAAGATAACTCTGCTTTGTTTGACAAAAATGCATCTGGAGTATAGAATCTTAAAAGAGAATGTGCCCAGATGGTAGAGGAATTTAAGGAAATACAGCCTTCCAGTTTGGGAATTTTTAACCCCCTCTGATTTCATATGCATGCTTTTTCAACTCCCCTCCCCACGCCTTGTTGCCCTTATACCCTGTTCCAGTTGCCAGGAGGGTTGTACGGTGTAGCCATAGTAACCATGAAGCCTCTCGACGCTAGCCCCCACCAAACATATAAACACACACACACACACACACACTTCACATGCTTCGCCCACTAACCATAACTCTCTCAAACTCCGATAATCATTTATATTCCGAAAAGGAACTCAAAATAACATATATCAAAGTTGTATGAACCTTCACGTGTTTTTGTCACTTCATCTAATTGCTATTCACACGAAAGATAAAATAATATAAATAGGATTCAGTGGCACATTGCTTACAGTTGAAGACTTCCTTTTTCACAGAGAAGAGAAGGAGAATTTGTACCTTTCCTCTCTGCTGGAAGGTAAGTTGAAATTGAAAGCAGGCTTTAAAGATGTGCTCCTTCCTGATTCTTTTTCTTTGCCTTGCAGAAATAATTATTCTTGGCTAATAATGTTGGTTTTTAAGGCGGGTAATGACTGCTTCCAACACAGTCATCGAATTTCCTGAAGCTAAGACCTGCCCTCTACAGTCCAGGTCCCCATAATCTGAACTGAATCTCCAACTCCCAAAGGCAAGAATTCCCCTGTATTTGCATCCATCAGGCCACACTGGGATGCAGCAGCAGTTCTCAGGAGACTAGTTTCAGGAGAATATTCAAGATATATCCAAAGGATTATAAGTCATCCTACTATAAAGATACATGTACACATATGTTAACTGCAGCACTATTTACAATAGCAAAGACCTGGAACCAACACAAATGCCCATTGATGATAGACTGGACAAGGAAAATGTGGCACATATACACCACGGAATACTATGCAGCCATAAAAAATGATGAGTTCATGTCCTTTGTAGGGACATGGATGAATCTAGAAACCATCATTCTCAGCAACCTGACACAAGAACAGAAAATGAAACACCACATGTTCTCACTCATAGGCAGGTGTTGAACAATGAGAACACATGGACACAGGGAGGTGAGCATCATACACTGGGGTCTGTTCAGGGGAGGCTAGGGGAGGGACAGCGGGGGGTAGGGAGGTTGGGGAGAAATGCCAGATATAGGTGACAGGGGAATGGAGGCAGCAAACCACCTTGCCATGTGTGTACCTATGCAATAATCCTGCATAATCTGCACATGTACCCCAGAACCTAAAGTACAATAAAAAATATGTATTTTAAAAAAAAGAATAGATCCACATTCAGGGGCTGAAGCCCACGTCAGTGGGCAAATCTGCACACTGAGCCTGTTATTTTATTTCTTTTTGTTTGCTTTTGGTTTTCTGTTTGTTTTGGTTTTTTTGTTTGGTTGGTTTTCTGTGAGACGGAGTCTCACTCTGTTACCAGGCTGAAACACAGTGGCGTGGTCTCAGTTCATTGCAGCCTCCACCCCCCAGGTTTAAGTCATTCTCCTGCCTCAGCCTTCCAAGTAGCTCAGACTACAGGTGCGTACCGCCACACCTGGCTAATTGTTTTGTGTTTTTAATTGAGACAGGGTTTCACTATGTTGGCTGGGATGATCTTAATCTCCTGACCTCGTGATCTGCCTGCCTTGGCCTCCCAAGATGCTGGGATTACAGGTGTGAGCCACAGCTCCCGGTCTGAGTCTCATGAAGCCATGGAGAAATAGGGAGTTTTGGTCTAAAGAAGAGAGGAGGACTTTAAATCCCAAAGTCTGGGTTTTATGTGAAATGCTCTCTGAAGAGCAGAAGAATGTCTCCTTTAAAGGAGCATCATTAGCCAGAGAGGTACCTGCCCCAAACATTGACCACCTTCCAAAGCAAAGGATGGGAAAGTCTCACCATATGTTCCCTGCTCCCTGCAGCATCTTGCTGAATTCAAGAAGCCCTCCAGGAAAGACACTCCCATCTCCTTCTCACTCTCTTGGTCTGTTGTTTTTCTATAGGCTGGGTTACCTAGAGCAGAGCCTGACATAAACGTTTATGTGAGAGAAGTTTCTCTGAAAGGGTGATTCCAGGCAGCAGGGCTGAGGGCTGAAAGCCAAGATCAGGATGCATTTCCATTCTCCAATGAGTCCTCACCCTGGGGCCACTTGAATCTCATGGAATAGGGGACCAGCTGTCCCCTTCTGACCTGGACTTGATCCATGACCTGGCCTCCTCGCCTTCTGTGTTCTTCTGTCCTCCTTGTCCAAGTCATTCACTTCCTCTTCTCTTTACCATCTTTCCTTTACGCTAAGCTCCCCTGGGGGACATCCTATAAGCAGTGTAAATTACATCAGAGAAGTCAATGCAAACGCAATATTGATTTTTTAAGCAAGATTATGTCAATTGTGGAGAGTCTGTGCTTTTGCTTGCTGAAATTCCTTTAGCAAAATGATGACGCTGAAGTTCTTTAATATGAGGCAACCCCAAAGAGTAACTACATACAGATGAAATCATGAAGACATGCATTTCAAAACCAGCCTATTGGTCTCACGTACTAACTTAGACTCAATGAGATCTGAAAACAGAATTTTGAAAGAGGTGTAATTTCTGCTAAACGTCACTCAGTTTCCCTACATCTCTGTTCCATGGAAGAAATTCGTTTCCTTCATTCTCTTTACAGCATGTGGCCTCTTACACACTGGGTCTCATTTGCTGTAATCACCTGTGCTTCCTAGCGTTCTTCCCTGGCTATTAATAAAGGATTTCTAATTCCATTTGGAGTTTCACCTGCTTATTTCTAAAAGTTCACAAGGAGGGCCACACATTTGCATGTAACTGTTTTTCTCATGTTCTTCTACCCGCCCGGGTTCCCCACATTGCTATTACTGCCCCCCGCAAAGCCACATGAGGGGGGTCCTTCCACACCATCACCACGGCTATTTGGTTTCTCTTTCACTCCAGCCAAAAAGAATTCTGTCATGCAAACGAAACATGCCAGGACTCACTTGAAGATACTTGCCAGGTCCCTCCTCCATCTCTCTTTTTGGGTCTCCTTTCTCTGCGTGCTCATCTTTAGCTGTGGAACATTCTGGAAATGGCGAGGTCCCTTTAGGCTAAACTTAGAGTACCCTTGTTCCTCCACTGTGCTTTCTGGTGCCTTTTCTACTTATTCCGCTCCAGGGAAAAAAGTTTCTATTGAATGCACGAAACATGAAACACTTTTTCCCTTAGAACAACAGATTCAAGGAAAGGGAAAGGAGAGAAGAGGCAACTTACATTTATAAGCAACAGGTGAGAAAAGGAGGCTCAGGGAGTGCCCTGACCTGCCCACGCTCACCCATAGGGAGCCAGGATGTAAGTAAGCCAGGGATTTCCTAACCAAGAATCAATCTCTCCCTCTCCCTCCCTCCCTCCCCCACTCCCTCCGTCCCCCCCCCCCTCCGTTCCTCCTCCCCTCTCCTTCCCCCCTCCCCTCCCCTTCTCCCCTTCTCCCCTCTCTCTTCCTCCCCCCTCCCCCTCTCTCTCCTGCAGTAGATTGCTTCCTGGTCTTTTAGTCTCCACTGATGCAGCTATATCCAGTTTTCTGTTATTATTTTGTTGGCATCTCAGGTAAGATTTGAATATAAAACTAGCTCCATTTTCCCTGTGGACACTTCCTTTCCCTTTTTCCTTTAAGCTGGGCCTGAGCCTAGATTGCCCTTCGCATTGCACTAGCACATGACCTGCCCCTGGCTCTCTGTGGAAACCACTGGTGAGGAGTGATCAGAGCACGGTGCACCCTGTCAAACGTCTCCAAAGGAAACGGAGCTCACACCGCCTGCATTCTCTTCCTTGTGTCCAACCAAGACTTGCACACAGGAAATTCTCTTTCTATATCTTGCTTTATATGCATTCCCAAGTGATACTGTTCTTACTGTAGAAATCAAAACTTGGAGAGACCCTACAGCCCTTGTGTCTGCCTCTTATGTTTTAAAGATAACGAAAAGGAGATTAAGCAATCAGCACAGGCTCTCACAGCCTTTCCCTAGATCACAAAAGTTAAGGATGGAGCCAAGAACTTCAGGGCTCCCCAACGGACTTTCTCCTAGTAGATTTCACTGCCTTTGCATGGATCCATCACGTTGAAAACACCTGCTCCCTTGAGCCCAGCTATTTAATATAATTCCTGTCAGGAACTTTAACCCCACGTATGGAAGAGTTCAATCTTTGAGGAGACACCTTATGAATTCACAAACCGCCACTCCCTTCTGCATTCTCATTCCTAACACATCCTTACAGTTTCCAGGAGACACCCAGAGGTTTTTGCCTATATGAAATTAGCAACAGTAAATGCTGAAGTCCTAATTAAATACACGTGGGTTAAAAGCCAGTCTCTGCTAAGATGGGGCAGCTGTTCCCATGCCCATGTTTAACAAATGATTGCTGAATCTACAATTCCTCTAAAGTTGATAAGAAAGCTTCCATCTTTCAGACCGGAGCATATTATACACGGTTAAAGTTCCTCCCAGGCCGTCCAGCGAATCCCTTCTGGAGTCATCTCCACATTCAGACGCCTCGTAAACAACAGAGGGGCAATACTCACGCTTCCTGAAAGCTGTTCCTTCTCCTCAGCAGGAGCGGGGAGTGAGGGCCCAACCTCGGAGAGGCTGGGATTACATCTTCAAGGTGGCTACTGCCCTCTAGTGTTGGTACGGGAATAAAGCAAAAAAGTATACCTGGTTGAATGAAAACCCAACCTTAAAACGCTTTTCCATTAGTGATGTGTCTCAGCAGCCTTGGAAAACACCATCAGATGAGGATACTGCACTGGGACTGGCTTGTCGTGGCTCCCAAGGTTTTTGTTTTTGTTTTTTTTAGAGACGGAGTCTCACTCTGTCACCCAGGCTGGAGAGCTTTCTCTTTCTTGTGTCCAACCAAGACTCACACACCGTCTCGGCTCACTGCAACCCTCCACCTCCCAGGTTCAAGGGATTCTTCTGCCTCAGCTTCCCAAGTAGCTGGGACCACAGGCACACACCACCACGCCCAGCTAATTTTTGTATTTTTAAAAGAGTTGAGGTTTCACCATGTTGGTCAGACTGGTCTCAAACCCCTGACCTCAAGTGATCCACCTGGCTTGGCTTCACAAAGTGCTAGGATTACAGGTGTGAGCCACCACACCTGGCATCCAAGGTTTCTATTCGGCAAATTCACATTGGTACTTTCTTCCATACTTATTAAAATACTGAAATTCCGGTGGCTCAAGCCTGTAATCCCAGCACTTTGGGAGGCTGAGGCGGGTGGATCACGAGGTCAACAGATCGAGACCATCCCGGTCAACATGGTGAAACCCCGTCTCTACTAAAAATTACAAAAAATTAGCTGGGCACGGTGGCGCGTGCCTGTAATCCCAGCTACTCAGGAGGCTGAGGCAGGAGAATTGCCTGAACCCAGGGGGCGGAGGTTGCGGTGAGCCGAGATTGCGCCATTGCACTCCAGCCTGGGTAACAAGAGCGAAACTCCGTCTCAAAAAAAAAAAAATCCTGAAATTCTTCCATACCAGTTAGCAAAGTCCACCACCCTCAGCCCTGTGACCTCAAGCATCAGCACTCCAGAACAAGTCCCTCCTCTGGAGCCCCCAGATCTCTCCATCACCCAGTTACTAAAGTTTTAAAGCTCAGCAAGGCAGATGCCACCAAGACCCAGACCCAGAGCTACAGCTGTAGTGTTAGGTTGCATTTGAATCAATCTGGGAATTCACTCTTTTAAATATGACACTTTGCTTGCTCCTCAGCATTCAACTCTTGTGCTCATTCATCTGTCTATTCATCCTCTAGTGAGACCTACTATGTATCAAATACTGTGTTAGTCACAATGCTTAGGGGGAAATGAGGGTCATACTAGGTCACAATCTTGTGGGAACCTCTGTAGTTAAGATGGTATCTGCAATGATTTGGTTAATATTGGTCCAGTGGCCCAGAAACATCTGCAGGAGGTGACCCACGCTGCTTTTAGAAGAAGTTCGGTGGGGTGAATATACCATATGATATGCCAGGTGATGAGGGTTCAGACCTTGGCTCTAACTCTGAAAACATGTTGAGCTTTCCAAATCCAAATCCTAAAGTCAAAAATCTGAAATGCTCCCAAATTCAAAACTTTTTGAGCGCCAAGAGAATACTCCAAGGAAATGCTCATTGGAGCATTGCTATCAAATGTTCAGACTTGGGATGCTTAACTGGTGAGTATAATGCCAATATCCCCAAATCTTTAACAATCTGATATCCAAAACACTTCTGGTCCCAGACATCTGGGATAAGAAATACTCAATCTGTAGCTGTTTGGCCTTTGGCAAGTTACTTACCTGTGTTCCAGTTTCCCCATTTCTAAAAGGAAGAAAATGACAATGACTCATTAGGTTATTATAAGGGTTAAAGGAGATAGGCTTTAAAAGTCTTTACCACAGTGCTTGCCATTGAGTAAATTTTACGTGTGTTTGCTAAATATCTGGATCACAAGGTATTAAAGATTAAACTGTATTCGCCAATCACCAGATCAACTATTACTACTATTTTTTTTTTTTTTTTGGTTTTTTGGTTGTTTTGTTTTTGAAACAGAGTCTAGCTCTGTCGCCCAGGCTGGAGTGCAGTGGGGCCGGCCATCTTGGCTCACTGCAACCTCCGCCTCCCAGATTCAAGCCATTCTCCTGCCTCAGCCTCCCGAGTAGCTGGGACTACAGGCATATGCCACCATGCCCAGATAATTTTTCATGTTTTTAGTAGAGACGGGGTTTCACCATGTTAGCCAGGGTGGTATCCATCTCCTGACCTCGTGATCCACCCTCCTAGGCCTCCAAAAGTGCTAGGATTACAGGCATGAGCCTCCACGCTCAGCATGTTGCTACTATTTTAATATACCAAAGAACAAAAAAGGCATCAGTAATCAGAGCAATTCCACTATCCAGTGACAGTCAGATGGAAAAACATCTAAAGGGAGAGAGAAATGAGAGCATGAAAACTATGAAGAGAGAACAAAAGTGGGTTTTGTCATTTCACACTTACAGCATTAGTTTAGTAATTTGGTGGCTGCATTCACTACACATGAATTATTTACAGGCTGCAGGAAGCAGAAAATTCCTTTTTAAAGTTTCCTTTAAGAATAAGTGTGCCAATAACTTCGTTAAGCCCTATCCTATGTAGCTGTTAGACATGCCGTGCTTATAGGCACGTAGCACATTCTATGTCCTTGTACTTTAGCCAAGGACATATCTGTGCTGGACGGGCTCACAGGCATGTCCGAGCTCTCCATTGCTTTCACCTGTTTAGAAAAGTTTTAGGTTGTTAGCCAATAGGATTTTAGTTTAGATTGTGAGGTCTGGCTCCAGACACAGCAAAAAGGACCATCCCAAATGCAGAAGGGATAAATTTGTTGTCCATTGTTCATTGTACTCGAATGGCATGATGGCTAGCAAGGGTACCCTTCCTGCAGTCCAGGAAGTAAAAATTGCATTGCTGAAAGATCCTCTGTCTCAGTGCTGATTTTTCTTTGTGGCACCAAGCATCTATTTCCAACACAGACTCGTATGAGCACTCTGCTTGGATACAGTCAAGCTCTATCCAGTCAGTTGCCAAGTCATTATAAACTGGCTAATGGGTCCCTCTGCCTATCACCTGCAGCCTCCTTTGCATGGCTCACAATCTGTGGCCATCCAACATAATCCCAGCTCAGTTAGCACCAACACCTCCTAGAAAACCCAGATGTGGAGGTGGAAACACCTTTCCCGAGGATACTGGGGTTCTCACCTTATGAACTAATGTCCCTCTTGCATTTCTGGCCCCATCTCTTCTTCCATGTAACATTTTCTGTAAAACTGATAAGGTAAAAACTGATCAGGTCTGTAAAAAATGGGCAAGTGCTTCATTTCCATTACCTGGTTTATAAAAATAAAAAATTGGTACACTCCTCAAAGAAGGGGAAAAAAGCAGGAGGGAGAAACCACATTTGGAAATCCACAGCTGACAAGTAGTAACAATCCTTTTACAAACAAAAGGTGCATTTTGTGAATTGTGAGGTCATCGTACTTGGTGATTATGGCCAATTTTATGTCCACCTCGCACACTCACTGTGAGTGGAATGAGGCAGGAGGCAGAAACTGTGACCAGTTTTTATATCATGTGTCCCCGGGGCTTGGCAAGGGGACTAGCCCACAGTCGGGGCTCAATAAGGATTTGCTGAATGAATGAATGGATGGATAAATACTAATCTTTTTATGTTTAAACTAACCCTTCCATTCATTCCAGTAAAGCCACCATGGGAATAGTCAATGAATGGCCCCAGGGAATAGAGTGTTTGCCACATTGTCCCATTCCCCAGACTTAAGGCATCCCCAGAATTGTCTGAGAGCATCGCCTGAGTCCTCGTCCCCTACTTCTGGTGTTACATGTAACCCAAGCCACATCATTTAACCTCTCGAGGTCCCCAAGTTGCAAATAAAAAGTGGAAGAAATCAATTCTTGATGTTCTCCCAGCTGGTTCAATCAATTTAGGAATAAAGAAGAGGCCTTAGTGCTGAAAATAATCTCTAACCCCAGTTCTGAAGGTTTCCTTACAGTTATTTTTATTACTTGGTTTTAATGAACACAAGGTGGCCGGGAACACTGGTTTGGGGGGTTATGTGTTACATGACCTCAGGCTAATGTACTACAAACTTCACAGTCAGGCACACCTCTTTCACTAATTATTTTTAATAAAACAAAAGATCAAAAATCAGTATCAGAAGATGACACAATACAGTTGAGACTATGGGAAGCAACTATTTCCAAGCTGGGCATCATAGAATAATACATCCTCATGAACTGCGAACAGATTTGCTAAACAAAGGAGAGCCTCATCCCTTTCACCCTCCACAGCCAACATCAGGAGTCTCCTGGGATAGAACATGAAATGAAAAAGAAGTGCATGGCAAGAATGCTGTCCATTATCCCCCAATGACCTGCCACAGGGACTATTTTTAAAGACACATTTATCTCGGCAGGGGTGACAGCATTTAAAAAGCAGTCAGGTGCCTGTGCTAGACAATCCTTCATGAGAAAAGTCTGCAGAGCTTGGCTGCACCCTTTACAAAGGCCTGAGTGATGGATGAGATGGAAACTGCCCTTCAATGGTTAGATGGCTGGTTTAAAGAACTGTAAAGATAATGCAGAAGTGAGAGCTTGGAAACCAAATGGAGTTAACTCCCAAATTATTACAGCCACCCCAGCACTCCGAAGTTAATCCAATTTTAAATTTACAAGATCCATCTTAACTAGACATGCAGGCTCTAAGTGTCCTGTAAATTTCTTAAGCAGTAGCTGCTCAATGAATTGTATCATCCCATTAAAGAATAATGTTTTAGATGTGGCAATCCCAGATTCACACAATTCTCTTTTATGAATCTAGCCACTGTATTCATATGGAAGGTAAATTACAGCTATATTACATCAAGCTTTTCATTATTGACACAGCATTGTTAGGTAACTCCTATAAAACACTGAGAGAAAGATTAATACACAGTGGCATATATATTTGGAGGAATCAGGGTGTCAAGTCAGAGTGAGTATGTCTTCTCTCCCTGTATAGAAAAAACAAAGGGAGGGGTGTGAATAAAAAGGTGAGGGTGGGCAGAAGGAGAGTAAACATTTTAACCATTAAAACCGATCTCAAATCGAGGGTGGTAAGGTGTTGGATTTACCCCGGCCAACCTGTTACAGGAGGAAAACTACAGAAAGATGTCCCGAAGCTATCATAGGACCTAAGCATTTCCCCAAAACTGAGAAAACACTTGAGGTAGCCATTATCAGTCTGTTTTAAACTTTCAGAGATTTCTGACGGGAAAATCGTGGCACTTTGCAGCCATTGAGAGCATTGCAAATGAACTCAAAGAAGTCGTTCCTGCAGGCTGATCTTCATCCGGCCAGGGCAGGCTCAAGCCCACCTCCAGTGGTAGTTGTGCGAAGCTCACTGTCCTCTCCATTGTCAGACAGTTCTGATGTTGTTCCTCTTCCATGCAGTCAAGATAGTCGATTGCTGACCTTCATCAGAGTGGCTTGTCCTCAGTTCCTCCCTAACCTACCCCTGTTTATGTTCAAAACTGGAATTCAGGAAAGAGTTCTCTTAAGCACTGAAGAAAAACATATTTGGCATTCACTACACTCCTTAACTCCCACTCCAAAGGACCCGGTTCCAAAAGCCCTGGACACAGCAGAGATTTCTCGTGAGACCTGACCATCCTAACAAATATAGATTGCATTTCATCACTAAAGCAAACAAAAAGGTATTTACACTTAGAAGAACTGTGGCTATGCCTCCCCAGCCTTCCCTCAGTCCCCATGTTGTCTGATTCTTGCCTGCAAAGAGTACCAGAGGCCACTGAACACATCTCCCATTGTTTTTGGGTGAGTGGCAATGTCAAATGCCAGCTTGGAAGATGGTGACCTTGAGTTTCACAAGTCATCTGTGTAAGAGTGAAAGGTAACTACTCACTCCACCTGCACAAAGAAGTGCCTGGATTAAGTGGACTTAAACATGAGTTTGTTAAGTGCATCCTCCCCACAGAAAGTTAAATGGCTGTAAGAAATTGTGCTTGCATTTCATTTGATCAGACCTCATTTGCTGGGACCTCAAACACCAAGTTCTCCCAAAATATGGCTAAAATGCTGGCAATATTTGCATATACCAGTTGTGGAAATTAAACCCAAATAAAGTTATATACAAGCTTAGTTTGCAGAATATCTATCTCATTTTCTTTGAATAGAGCAAAACAGAAATAAATATCCTTCTTAAATGTATCACCTAATTCTCAAGGAAAGCCTAAGACACTTAGGGGAAAAGTAGATCTCTATAGATGTTGCTTAGATATTTGGCTTTCTATATCAGAGTATCTTCAATGCTACCGTGCCAATTTTCCAGTTGAAAATATGATAGGTGATACCTTTAAATGCAAAAATACACATATCCTGTTCTTCAAGCCCAATCTTCATATAATGACTCTAATTTCCAGCTAAGTTGATTCGTTAAGTTGTTGGGCTCCAAGGAGCTTTATGGAGGAGCTTGGGTGTTTCTTACCCTCCAATTCCTTTTGAAATGCAAATAAGTCCTCGCACTTCACGTAGAGAAATGATGCTCCTCGCTTAGTGTGTACACTCATGCACTCACTGGAGAATCCTCTCCCTGCCTTGGTCTGGGAAGACATGAAGTTAAACACGCAGCTCTGTGATTCTAAGGGTGGCCCAGGGCATCCCCCAAATCAGTCACCTGAGTTACAAACAAATTGACAGCTGAAATGGATCCTAAACTAGGGGTCACAGAGTCAACATCTCCTCCTGTGCTTTCCAAGGTGTCCTCTGGACAGTGATAGACAAGAAGTGTGGATGCATTTTAGTGTCCTGGACCAGATTCTTTCCACCTTTCCTTTTCCCATAGGTTGTTCACATCAGGACCTGTTCTCGAGTCTCTGGCAGTCGAAGAGCAATCAGGCCACCCCCCACCAGAGAAGCAGCAGCCAGAAGGATGGGGACCACTTTAGTTATCCCAACAAAGGAAGCGAAGATGGTGTTTCCCAAGATGGCACCAAACTTGCATAATCCATTGAGAATGCCAAAGGCTGTTGCCCTGTAAAAGAAGAGGAATGGAAATACTTCTGACATTCTGAACCTCATTCAGGGCTCTTTCTTTTCCTTATTGTAGGGGAGGAGGGGTGCAAGGGATTTTTTTGCCCTAAATATAAAAATAACACATTCTCATTGTAGTTAAATTTGTAAATACAGAATAATATAAAGATGCCTGGTTACCTAACCTCTTCACTGAGAGACACTCACCTCTATTAACATTTTGAAGTATTTTCTTCAAGTGTTTTCCTTTTTTTTTCAAAGATACCTATTTTAAATTTTTTGACGAGTAGTACATGCTTACTATGTATTTTCTGCAACTAGTACATGCCTTTACAAGTAGTACATTCTTACTATGTAGTACATGCTTACTATGGAAATCGTGAAAGGATGAAGTACGCAAAGCAGAAAGTGTAAGTGTTCCCCCTTTAACACTCTCAACACTCCTGAAGCAGACTGACAGTTGCCCCAATAGCATTTTTCCAATTGTAGGACTACATATCCCAGACTCCTTTGCTGCTGGCCATGTGACTTAGTTTTGGCCAATGGGATGTAAGTACAAGTGACAATGGTCCCAAGAAGCTTCCTTAAGAGTCGTCGTGGGTGGGCCTTTTGCTCTATTTATTCCCCTTTAACCTTTTCCTTCTACCCTGCTTCCTGATGGAACATGGATGGTTTCATTTTGGACCATAATGAGTCTATGCAAGGAAAAACAATGAGATAGAAAGAGCCTGCACCACCCACTCTAGACTTTTTCAGGATAGAAAAATGCAGTGCTTAAACTTCTTAAGGCCACAGTTATTTGAGGTTTCTGTCAGCCACGGCAAAACCTAATCCTAATTATTATCTTTCAATCACACTTCCCAGTGAGAACTATTACTAATTATTTATTCTCTCATGACCCCATCTGTATGCAGAGGCAATATTCCCAATACTACCTCTCCCCAACTGAAATAAAATGTTTATTTCTCATACCACAAGTTTATTAAGAATGTGGGTATATTTTTGTACTTAAAACTCTCCTCTTATTTTTGTCTATAACTGTACTGCACAGTAGCTTTATAATCACCAACCCAGTTCTTTTTGTTTTAGTATTTTTGTTTTCATATTTTCTTGGATCTTTTAACATGTGTACTTTTTCAAATAAACTTTTTCCAAGTTCCCAGAGGGAAAAAACCTTGTTGAATTTTGAACCAACTCTTTTATAAGGTTAGGAAAAAACTAAATGAAATGTGACATTTTGTAAGATTGAATCTTCCTATCTGAAATTAGATATATCTTGTCTCTTATATAGGTATATTTATTTATATATATAAAATAATATATACTAATTATATGTTATTATATATTATCATAATTATATATAAATATATAATTTTCTGAGACAGGGTCTGTCTCTGTCACCCAGGCTGGTATGCAGTGTTGTGATCCTAGTTCACTGTAACCTTGAACCCCCCAGGCTCTAGCAGTTCTCCACCTCAGCCTCCTGAGTAGCTAGGACTACAGGCACACGCCACCACACCTGGCTAATTTTCTAATATTTTTTGTAGAGATGGGGTCTCACTATATGGCCCAGGCTGATCTTGAACTCCTGGCTTCAAGCAATCCTTTTGCCTTGGCCTCCCAAATCACTGAGTTGGCCTATATTTATCTTCTCTGATACGTCTTCCTTCATACCGCTTAGTAAAGCTTTATGGTTTTTTTCCTATGAGTGTTTCACTTGTCAAGTTGATCCCTAATTATTTTATGATGTCTGCTGTTATTAAATGAATTTCAAAAGCATCTTTAACTTTTTTGATATATTTTAAAACCTATACCTAATTTAGTTTTATTACTGACCACTTGATCAAATTGTCTGTCTCTAGTAGTACCATTAGTTAATTCCCTTATTGTCAAATCACATCATATTCATTTGTCCTCCTGTTATTTTGTGTAAAACTTAGCAGTTCTTTGATTCAGATGAGAGGTTCTCTGTCTCCAAATCTGATGTGCCGTGCTCCTCTTTTGTTATCTACACCCCAATACCTCTGCCGCCAATTGTGGAAATATTATTCAGGTTTTTTGCAGAATTTCATTTACCCACATTCCTTACCTCCTCGCATTCCTTTCTGACCATGGGGCCTCTTAACTTTTTTTCTTAAAATTCACAATTCTCCCTCCACAAAGAGAAACAATTACGAGATAATGGCCTTGACCCTATGCTTTTAAACCGGGCCTCTTCCCATATGTGACCTGGGCATCCCTGCCACATTCTCTGCAGATTCCCTGGACTTCATGCTGCCTCTTGAGCTTTATTTCTCTCTCTGCCCCACCCTGTGCTATTCCAGTTCTTCATCTTTTTACTTTATCTCCCAGTGGCCGGCCTGTTCTCTCTTGTAGATACACGACACATATGGTGTTGCCAACTTTCCACTCTTACTTCCTTCTCTTGGACATAGTTTGTTTTCATCCTTTGCTTCTTGCCATCCTGCCCACCCTATCAAGCCCTAGCCTGCCAACTTCCAGGTCCATGCCATCCCCTGTGCAAGAGAAACTCAACGTAAGAGACGTCCGGTTCAAGGAACAGCAGAAAGACCACGATGGCCATGCAAGGCAGGGGATTTACGGAGCAGGAAGACTCCTGGCCCAAACGAGTCCCCAGGGAAAGCCCGGGGAAGAACGGACCTCTGGTTGGTGGGATACAACTCCACTGTGATCACATCCAGAGCATTCCAGGCTGCAATGCTTGTCCCACAGAACAGGCACTGCCAGCCAATCATCGCAGACTCGCTGTTGCCAAAAAACAGGAAGAAGCAGCAGACTGCAGAGATGAGCATGGAGCCACCTGCAGAGGGAGATCAAGGGTAAAAAGAAACATGAGGCCTGTGTCTTGCACAAGGCTGTCACCCACATTCTCACCCCATCTCCCATCCTCACTGGTACACCTGAAGCCAAAGCTGCCTGAAGTATTTTGGGTTCATCCTCCACACAGAGAGAGCACAGCTGGAACCCTCACAGGGCACCCCAGCCATGGTATTAGTGCCCTCTGCGTGGGTCGGATCACCAGACTTCAGGACGATTCTGAAGTCACACTCTAAGGTGCTGCCCAGCTCAGAATGACTGGGGACAGAGCAGATAGGGGCATTTGTTGAGAATCTATTATGTACCAGACACTGTTCTAGTTGCTTGAGCTGTAACAGTATAGGCCAAAAAACAAAAACTTCAGTCTTGATTTGAAACCAGGATGTCAAAGAGATCTCTCTTCTTTGTTTATATTGTTCAATACAGCATTTACAATAGTCAAAATATGGAGTTAACCTAAGTAGCCATCAACAGATGAGCAGATAAAGAAAATGTGGTTTACATACACAGTGGGATACTATTCAGACTTTTAAAAAGAAAGGAATTCTGGCAGGCACAGTGGCTTATGCCTATAATCCCAGCACTTCCAGCCAATGTGGGCGGATCACTTGAGGTCAGGAGTTCGAGACCAGCCTGACCAACATGATGAAACCCTGTCTCCACTAAAAATATAAAAATTAGCCAGACACGATGATGCACACCTGTAATCCCAGCTACTCAGGAGACTGAGGCACAAGAATCACTTGAACCTGGGAGGCAGAGGCTGCAGTGAGCTGAGATGGCATCACTGCACTCCAGCCTTAGTGACAGAGCAAGACACTGTCTCAAAAAAAAAGAAAGAAAGAAAGAAAAAAAGCTATTCTGTCATTTATGACAACATGGATGAACCAGGAAAACATGCTGGCAGGTGAAATAAGCCAGGCACTGAAACATGTGCATCATCTCACTTTTTGAGATCTACTCCCAAGCATGGTGACTATGATTACTAACAAAGTATTGTGTATTTCAAAATTGTTAAGAGAGTAAATTTCAAATACTCCCACCACAGAACATAAGTATGTCTGGTGACAGACATGTTAATTAGCTGGACTTAATCATTCCACATCGTATACATACATCAAAACATCATATTGTACCCCATCAAAATACACAATTATAATTTATCCACTGAAAATTAAAAAACAACTTTTTTAAAAAATCCATCCTCATAGACTTATAACCTTGATGTCTGGGTGCCTCATCTGCCTTATTCGTGTCCACAACACTGTCCATACCTTTAAAAGCCCTATCAGCAAAGTCTCATCACTAGAACTATCTGGGGTGAATCCCTTTTCCCCTCCAAGAATCTGAGTATGCAGTCTATGGGGTTAGCCTCACAGGGCCCCCACCAGGGCAGAGAAGGGCAGCTCAGATCTCTGGGGTGGAGACGGGAGTGAATGGAAAATGAGCAGCACAGCCCTTACACAGCTGACAGCAGATCCCATCCAAAGAAGAATGTCAACGCTGCCAAAATCCAGTAATTCTAGCCTTGGGGGAGCTTGGCATGCAAGCTCCAAGTCCAAGGTGGAAGCAGAGCATAGCAGAACAGGTTGCAGACCAGGAAAGTGACCAGCAATGAGGGGGAAATAGGATGAGCAGAAAGGTGGGAAGGAAGCAGGTCTCAATCAACCAACCGGGACACAGGGCACGAGCGCCTACCAGGCAGCAGCACCCTGCGGGAGGAAGGTACTCCAGTTGACAAGAAGCCAGAGGCTGACCCAGCCTCCATAGGAAATGCCTCCCCAGGGATGGGCCTCGGCCCAGAGTGTTACCCTCAGACCTGGGGCTGCGAGACTAGTGCCAGCCCTTGCTGACGAGCTAGGAAATGATAACTGCCACCTGGATTCTGCCCACTGTGGGAACCAGTGGGGCTGTGAGCAGGTGCCTGGTAACCTTTTTCCAAAAGCTGGAAGAGAACTAGAACGGGGGGAAACTGGCATCTACAGGATCCCAAGTGCTCTCTGAGCAATACCCGCTACATCCATGCATCCCTCAGAGGGGCCAGCCACGGGGCTCGGCTTACAATAAATGCTGGCAAACACTTGTTAACCACAAAACATTATCATCTGACAAATCAACTAACAGTCAGGGAGGCCTTCCTCTGTTAAGTGTTCCCACTTTAAGTCCCCAGGGCCCACTGTACTCCACTTCCATAATTCTTATTCCTCTTATAATTGGGAGGCTTGGGTGGAAATGCCAGCTTACTTACTACCTGTGTGACCTTGAGTGAGTTGCTTCACCTTTCTGTGAGCTGTCTCACCATCCCCATCTCTAAAATGGTGATTAAAATAGCGCCTACCTCATAGAGTTATGGCGAGAGTTCAATGTGCTAATATTTATAAAATGTCTGGAACACAGACCAACCTATAATAAGCATATCTTAGTGTTTAAGTAAGTGAAGTTTCTCGTGGAAGTCTGCCTCTCCCTATGGCTCATTTGCTCCTTAAGCAAAGGGATACTGTCTGTCTCAATTACTGCTGCATTCCCATTGCCTCCCACACAGCCTTGAGCGAGTAAGTACTGCATAAATAAATGTTATCGAATGAATAAATGAGTGGATAACAGCCTAATCAGGAAAACTTCTACTCCAGTGATAACGAGAAATGACTTGCACTCCACAAAGAGCAGATTAAGCAGAATCAAAATGTGCTTGTAGATTTTCTAGCAGAGTTGGTCTGAGAGTTGGGGATAAGCCTATTTCAAAGTGGTTCCCCCATGTCACATATCCTAGTGGAACAGGGATTAACTGAGCACCTCGTCTTTACCATGCACTGCCAATATCACAGTCGACCCACTGCATGTCAGGCCTCTTACTAAACACTGAAGGGTAGAGAGACAAAGAAGGTCCTGTCTGAGCTCTTAACAAGCTTGCCTCTAGCTCTGAAACAAAACAGAGACATTAACAAGGGAGTAGACTGGAAAGAATGATTAAAGATTAGTTCCAGATCTCTCATCCAGGAGCATGCCTTTATTTAGCATTACAGGAATCGTTTTGATCTGGGATGTATTCATGATGATAAGATGGGCTTCGGTGGTGAGGGAAAGGATGGCCACTGTTTCACTCTCCTGCTGCCCCTGTGCCCAGCCACACACCAATTCCGTGAGGGAGCATGTGGCAGGTCCTTAGGTTGTAGGCCATTCTCATCCACATGGGCGCCCACCCCACCTTACAACCCTGCCTCCCCCAGAACTTTCTCAGCTGCTTCAAGAACAGACCAGAGAATCCACTGGTCAACTCTGGGACTCATAAGGCTGGTGATAAATGGCAGAAGTGTCACACGTCTGCTCTCACACCCCTTATCTCATTGAGGCAAACAGAGGTATTATTTTAACAATGGAAATGGAAGCTCAGTGAAGTAAAGGAACCTGGGTCAACACATAAAGCTAATCTTGGAAGAGACGGGGCCACCTGACTCCCAGCAAAGTATTTTTTGTTATTTTTTGTTTTGTTTTGCTTTTTGCTTTTTGGAATTTTTTTTTTTTTTTTTTTTTTTGACATGGAGTTTTGCTCATTGCCCAGGCTGGAGGCTAGAGTGCAGTGGCGCTATCTCGGCTCACTGCAACCTCCACCTCCCAGGTTCAAGCAATTCTCCTGTCTCAGCCTCCCAAGTAGCTAGGATTACAGGTGCACACCACCATGCCTGACTATTTTGTGTGTGTGTGTATTTTTAGCAGAGATGGGATTTCACCATGTTGGCCAGGCTGCTCTCAAACTCCTGACTCAGGTGATCTGCCTGCCTCAGCCTCCCAAAGTGCTGGAATTATAGGCGTGAGCCATCACACCCAGTCCCCAGACAAAGTTTTTTTCAGATGCCAACCTATAGTGTCTTCTGCTGAAAGCCTGGTGTTTGGGGCTAACCTAGGAAAGAGGCCATCTTCATCCATTCTAGTCAGTTCAGAAGCATTGCTGAGTGAACTCCTACTACAGGCACTGCACTGGACACAGGGGTTATGGAAATGAGTAACCATTGTCCCTTCCCCCGGGGCCTCATGACTAACCAGGCACTGCCTCTAACAGAGGAGAACATGAAGTCTGCCATGCCCTCACCACAAGATTAAAAAGCTGAAGTCACAGGCACTTCTCATGCTTGCCACGCTGAATATGCATGTTACTATTTATAATAGTGATATTCAGTATGAGCCAAACACCAGAAAAGAATTCCTTCCTATGAAGACCTGATCAATTTCCTCTTCTCCCGCAAAATGATTTTATGATTGTGTTTCTTTTTGCAAACGGCTGCTAGGAAGCTTCATATTAACTTTCCTAATCAATGACATCCCTGAGGCAGGTCCCTACTGGCATGTTTATTAAAACAACGTGTTGCCCACTTCCCCACCCCTGGCCTTGACTCATATTCTAACATACATTTTCCCTGGTCCTCAGTGTGTACGTTTTGTTTCTTATTTACCATTCATGGCATGTGTTTCTGTAATAAATTGCTGCAAGTCCCACTGGAATGAGGCAAGGCATCTATGAATATAGCCACCACTTTTGAGAACCCACGATGTGCCAAGCATTACAGGTACCTTATGTTCAATCCTCACAAAAACCTACCAGCTAGATGCGGAAATCCTCCTCTTATAGATAAGGAAACTGAGGCCCAGAGAAGAAATGAAACACATTCAAGGTCAAACAGCCTTTCAGTGATGGGATTTCAACATGGCTCTGGCCAACTCCAAAGCCTAAAGTGGTACTGCTATTAAACAATAAAAGGAGTACGATTTATCTTCAGACACCCAATTACCATCCCAGACCATTTCACATATTTTTCTGACAACAATCTGATGAAGAGGCAGGGTGGATATTACTACTACCCTTATTGAAGTGCTAATGGATTAAACTACTGTCACAGAATTTCTCTGCCAGGAAGTGAACAAAAATCGCTCGCCTAGACCAAAGATCTTTGACTATTTCCATGGATCCCTGGAATTCTCCATAGGCATGCATCTTTGGCTCTATCGCCCCAGGTGCAATCTTACTTGTTGGGTTTACTGTGCAAGAATTCTTTTTTTTTTTTTTTTTTGAGATGGAGTTGGTAACTCTTGTTACCCAGGCTGGAGTGCAATGGCGCGATCTCGGCTCACTGCAACCTCCACCTCCTGGGTTCAGGCAATTCTCCTGCCTCAGCCTCCTGAGTAGCTGGGATTACAGGCACGCGCCACCATGCCCAGCTAACTTTTTTTGGATTTTTAGTAGAGACGGGGTTTCACCATGTTGACCAGGATGGTCTTGATCTCTTGACCTTGTGATCCACCCGCCTCGGCCTCCCAAAGTGCTGGGATTACAGACGTGAGCCACTGCGCCTGGCCCAAGAATTCTTTAATAAAAGGAAAAATTTCCCTGTTTTAATACATTTGAAAGCCACTATCCCAGCACACTGGAACCTAGAAAAGACTGCAGACAACTCACCGATCATCTTGAGTCTTCCGATCCTATCCATGAGCAGGGCAGAAATGATGTTCCCAGGTAAGACAGACAGGCTGCCCAGGAAGCTGACGAGGTAAATCAGGAAGTCATTATCTTGCTCCAAGTCCATGTGGCAGCCCTCCTTCTGCTCCAGAAAGGTGGAGTTGATAAACCGACAGTTGATGAACTTATGCTCGTAGAGGTCTGGGGAGAGAAGGAAAGCTTCGGTTCATGTAAGTGGAAGAGAGTCTAGTGAGAAGGGCAGATGCAGGGATGAAGTTGCCCCCTTCTGTGGGCAGGCTGTGCCAGCCTTTGCCAGTCAGACCACCTGAAAGTCAACGTAATATGTAGCCATGTCATCAAGGTAGAGAGGAATAGAGAAAATTTCCAAAAATGTAATGACCTGTTCAAGTTCTTAAAAGCAAGAGGAAATGAAACTAACATTGAGGGACAGTTAAAAATGCATCCTCTCAGCCCTCTCAGCCAGGTGTGGTGGCTCATGTCTATAATCCCAGCACTTTGGGAGGCTAAGGTAGGAGGATCACTTGAGCTCAGGAGTTCAAGACCAGCCCAGGAAACATAGTGAAACCCTGTCTCTTATCTCTATGAAAAAAAAAAATTATTAGGTGGGTGTGGTGGTGTGTGCCTGTTGTCCCAGCTACTCTGGTACCTGAGGTGGGAGGATCACTTGAGCCCAGGAGGTCAAGGCCATGATCACACCACTACACTCTAGTCTGGGCAAAAGAGGGAGAACTTGTCACACACAAAAAATCATCTCTCCAGACGGATAACAGTCCTGTTTGTACCAATCAAGTGACACTGAGGGCCACAGCAGCAAGGCCCCTCCTCGGAGGCTACCTGGCATAGGGAAGAGAACACAGGAGGCCACCTGGCACAGGGAAGCAGAACACAAGAGCGTTAGTTCCAGATTGAGATGGTCACTCCAGAGCCCATGCTGTATTCTGTGCCTAAACCTGAACATTCTTAAAAAATAAAAGCCATTTGCATTGGAACCAGTTTGCAAGACTCCTGACACCTTCTAAGATCAGCTGTTCTGACAGAAAAAGTCCTAAACAGGCTCCCCAGAAACCCAGCTTTGGGGATCTGGCCCTGCTGCTAGCCCTCTTTAACCTCCCTGAGGCTCCACCTACAAACTCTACCAAATTGGAAGAGTACACCTGATATCTCCACTGCTTCTCCCAGCTCTGACTTTTTCTGGCTACACGTTTGCAAGAATCTCCATGATAAGAGTATGCAAATGAAGAGACATCATTCAAACTTGAAATAATAAAACACTATGCCAGTTTTTAATGACAGGTAGTAAATTTCTGGAATTCATTATTGTTTCAAGTTTAGGGTAAAAGGAAATTCAGGAAGGTAAGTGCCAGAGTGAATTATTATGAGACTCCAGAATAGTTAGAGACCACATATTGAAGCTCTTGAGGCTGATATCATAGAGGAGAAAGATGTTCTTGTATAAACTATCCCTTGGTGCTGATGCCAAGGATAAAACATAGATCTCGACATAATGCAAGTAGTTCAGTGGCAAGATTGCAGGCTTTACAGCCAAACAACTGAGGAGTGAATTCAGACTCCCTCACTTGCTGAACATGGCCTTGAGCAAGTCGCTTAAGTCTTGATTTCCTGAACTCAGTTTCCTTAGCTATAAGATAAGGATTAAAAAAAAATTGTACATTTCTCCATTGAGACAATGTAAGTAAAGCCCCTAATAAAAGCTCACTGGTTTCCTTGTACACCAGCTTCACTTGGTATTGTATTAATTTATGATGAGGGCAGTAAAAGTAACGAGAAGTGGTGAAGTGGTAGAATTATGTCTTTTTAATCATGGAAATCTAAAAGAGTACGATCTTAAAATAGTCTTCGTATTTCACTTCATGCACAATGTGAACAGATGGAATTTTCCCTTTTCATTTATTGCGAGAACACGAGTCTTGCATTTTGCAAGTTTCAAATCATGCAAGGTCTTCAAGAATACATTCTGTGCATAAAATGCAGCCCTCCTGGAACGCTGGTTTTCCTTTGTGCCATCCTTTGTTCGTACCGGAGACCCTTTATGTATGGCGTCAGCCTCACTGGGGTGAGGACATTGGGCTAGAACTTTTGTTTCCATTTCATTTGTGATACAACTGAGATACAGACACATTAAATGCCTTAGCAAAGGCTGTGCACCTCATTTGTGCCATGCCTGGGGCTAAAATCCATCTCCCCACCAAGGCTTGGCATTGGCATCTATGAATACTTTCCTAACTCCTGAAGTTGATGCCTGAGCATTTTGATTCTTAGACAAAACTAACCATCTCTCATTATAGTCCGCTCAGTCTGTCATCATTCTTACCTACCTGTGTTATAAAAGATGGTTGATTCAATGGTACAATTTTTGAAATAGGTATCTGTTGATGTTACGTCTTCAAAATAGCACTCATCAAAGAATGTGTCCTCAAAGAGTACATGTTTAAAGTACATCCTCGTGAACCTGTGGAAAGAGGTTGACCTCTGAGTGATTCATCCAAGAAATAGAGACTTGAGACCAAAATGGAAAACACAGCAAGGCAGAAAAAGGAGATGTGCAAGCCCAAAGGTGCCAGAGCATTATTTTCAACCCAAACTCCTTTCCCATTTCTTCGCTGTTTGTTTAGTCGTGGGGAAGGGCCTCAGGACCTGGAAGCTGGTGTCTACTGGAGGTGCGTATGAAGCGCTGTGCACCAACCTAGTGGTTTTCAAAGGCAGGTCCACAGACCTTCTGAGTCAGAATCACAAAAATGTGAAATAGTGTGAATTTCACATTGAAATTGAAATACTGATAACACCTTGCTTTTTGACGCTTTTTTTAAAACATGCAGGTCCCTGGAATGGTCCTAGAAGTTTTGGAAGCAATAGAATCGTGAAAGTCTGAGAATCTTCTTTTTTTTTTAATTGTCCAACAAGATGTGGGGCAAGAGGTACTTTCATTCACACTATCAGTAGAATATAATCCATGGAGCCTCTTTGGGGAGCAATTTTGCCAATTTTGAAATGCATGTTCTCTTTAACCTAGAAATACCACTTCTAGGAATTTATCCTACACATACTTACTCATGTATTCAAAGAGATACATTCACTGATCTTCAGTGCAGCACTGCTTGTAACAACAATGGATCACTACATACATACATACATAACAGATTCAATGTAATGGAATACCATGTAGCCATCGTAGTAAATAAGGTAGATCTATACGTGTTAATACAGAATAATCGTTAAGATATGTTGTTAAGTAAAAAAAATCAAAATGCAACATAGAGTTTATAAAGGGATCATTCAGGTAAGAAAGGATATGGATACAAGTGCTTCCAAACACATCATCTGGAGACTTACACAGGAAACTGATAGACATGATTGTTTCCAGAGAGGCACAATGGAAGTAAGGAATAACACACTTCATTTTCACTTTATGCGGAGTGAATATATTACTTGTTCACCTTTTTTTTTTTTTTGAGATGGAGTTTCGCTCTTGTTACTCAGGCTGGAGTGCAATGGCGCGATCTCGGCTCACCGCAACCTCCGCCTCCTGGGTTCAGGCAATTCTCCTGCCTCAGCCTCCTGAGTAGCTGGGATTACAGACACGCACCACCACACCCAGCTAATTTTTTGTATTTTTAGTAGAGACGGGGTTTCACCATGTTGACCAGGATGGTCTCGATCTCTTGATCTCATGATCCACCCGCCTCGGCCTCCCAAAGTGCTGGGATTACAGGTGCGAGACACCGTGCCCGGCCCACTTGTTCACTTTTTTTAAACTCAGTTAATAAGAGGGTAAGGCCATCACCTAGATGATTATGAGGTGCAGCCACACGTGGAAGTCACTGCTCTACCCCAACTCCTGCATATTTAATAGGAAAGAACAACACAACATTTAAAAATGTCTCTGATAGCTGGGCATGGTGGCGCATGCCTGTAATCCCAGCTACTTGGGAGGCTGAGGCGGGAGAATTGCCTGAACCCAGGAGGCGGAGGTTGCGCCATTGCACTCCAGCCTGGGTAACAAGAGCGAAACTCCGTCACAAAAAAAAGTCTCTGACACACACTACCGTCTTCCTCTCTTGGCTATGTTTACCAAGTTTGGTCAAACTTTTAGGCCAGAAGCCTTTGAATACATCTTCATTTGTGAATAATTTACACATTCTTTCTTTCATCTATTCATTCATTTACATATTTAGTCTTCTGCAAACACCGACACGGTACTAGGTGCTATGAGTATAGAGAGGAAAGACATGCTCCCTGCTCTCCAGTCTAACTGGAAAAAAAGTACAAGCAAAAGGCAACTATAACACAGTGGAAATCGCCATGACAGAGATAGCACAGGGCACTGAAGGCCATTGTTCCTTTTCAAAAGGGCCACCAAATACTTACAATGACCAGTGACCCTTATCCTTCATGCTAATATTGTGTCCTGCTCAGAACACTAACCTAGAGCTGCCAATCATTAGCGTCTGCTAAAAGACCCACCCCCCAACAGGAACCTGGGCAAGTGTTCATCAAAATCAGGACCCAGACCACTTGCATCAGAATAAACTTGAGGTTATTATAAAAGAAGTCATTTCCTAAATTCCAACCTACACTTGAACCACAATCACCAATGGCAGAGACTAGATTACTATACTTAAAGAAATTTAAGAATCCTTGGTCTAGAAAACCAAACTATTTTGAATAATTTTTCTTAGGGACAAATTTGCTACAGACTTTTGTTTTTTGTTTTTTTGAGACAGAGTCTCGCTCTGTTGCCCAGGCTGGAGTGCAGTGGTGCGATCTCAACTCATTGCAACCTCCCATGTACAAGCAATTCTCCTATCTCAGTCTCCTGAGTAACTGGAATTACAGGTGCACAACACCATGCCCAGCTAACTTTTTTATATTTTTAGTAGAGATGGAGTTTCACCATGTTGGTCAGGCTTGTCTGAAACTCCGGCCCTCATGATCCACCCACCTTTGCCTCCCAAAGTGCTGGGATTACATGCGTGAGCCACCACACCCAGCCACTACAGACTTTTAAATAGGGGCCTCCAAAAGCTATCACTAAATTCTTCAGGTTTCCATAGGAAAACTAATTGGTAAAACTTTTGTTACAAGAAGATGCCACTGATTTCAAAATGCGTAAGCTAGATGTGTTTACTCAAGAGGGCTATTTCTGGAAACGGTTGCCGGCCTTTGCAAGTCTTAATAAATCCTTCTTTATAATATAGTAATAGGCTGCTGATGTAGCCTTGGGTGATACTTTAACATTCTTCCCAGGGTGGCTGAGAAGGCAGAGCCATAAATCATACACGCACCTGACGCAGGCAGCCCTTAAAATGTCTCTCCAAGTAAGTCAGAAAGAGCCAGAGTTATAAGGGAAGAGAGAAAAAGGAGAAAAGGCCGAAACATATTTTATTACTCTTTACATAAATCATCTCCACCAATCTCCAGCCTATATACTCAACAGGCCCACCCAAGAGTCTTTATTCAGGAGAGTTCCAAAGATAAAAGAAATGTATCAACAGCACTTTGTAAACTTTTTCCTTAAGGTAACAGAAGCCATTGGCAATCCAAGATCTATGGCGGAATTATCATTCCAAACCTTTGGTTTCAGTTACCTTTCAGGCCCAGTGGTTAGTCCACGAAGTAATTTAACCTACACCAAAGTCACATTCGACATGTGTTAGGCTTGAGGGCATCAGCCTAAAGAAATTCAGTCTAATTAAAGAGATAAACAAGAAAACATATACACCATGGAATATTATGCAGCCATCAAAAACGATGAGTTCGTATCCTTTGTAGGGACATGGATGAAACTGAAGAACATCATTCTCAGCAAACTGACACAAGAACAGAAAATCAAATACCACATGTTCTCACTCACAGGCAGGTGATGAACAATGAGAACACATGGACACAGGGAGGGGAGCATTACACACTGGGGGCTATTGGGGGGAATAGGGGAGGGACAGCGAGGGGGGAGTTGGGGAGAGATAGCATGGGGAGAAATGACAGATATGGGTGAAGGGGAGGAAGGCAGCAAATCACACTGCCACGTGTGTACCTATGCAACATCTTGCATGTTCTTCACATGAACCCCAAAACCTAAAATGCAATAAAAAAAAGAAAACCAACCATTAAAATTTAGCGTGACGATTATCAAGATAGAGGTATGCTATAAAATCACTTCTAAGGGGACACCTGCGATCCAGCTGGGTAAAGTATGAGCTAGTACCCTGAAGGAAAAGTAAAAGCTCTCTAGGCAAAGATGAGGATGCGTATTGCGGACAGAGGGAAAAGCATGTGCAGACATAGATGCATGTCATATATACTCTTCAAATGCCTTTTTTGAAAGTAGAGAATTCTCTTTCACATAAATTATATCATCATTTAAGGAAAAAATAAATAAAGACTATGTCTCCCCAAAATTGACACACATGAATACTTCAATAAGCTCTCTAGGCACAGTGAAATGAAACAGAGTTCTTAAGAACAGGAACCCCAGTCTCTCACATATTATCTTAGATCAGATCCTAATCTGAGGTAAATCAAAAGACAAATAAGTGGATCATCTCAGAAAATATGTACCTGGGCCTAATTTGCTTAAAGAACAGAGGAAACAAATTCTTGCCTGAATGCTCTACATAACTCCAGGTGTAGGGGTCAGGCCTTTACCCAACCTCTGACGCCTCTCTCCAAAAAAACGAAGACTCTAACTTTCAGAGCATAACCACCAAGAGCTCTGAGACAATTTTCTTCGCCTCTCTAAGCCTGCATTTTTAAAAATCTATTAAATAAGAGTGTTGAGAAGATGGCTCTTTTTGCAGCTCCAGCATGTTTCCATAAACGAGGAGTACTTTTACTGTGTGTATCCCCAAGAAATAAATAAAAGAGTGGACTTAGGAGATAGCTTACTTCCACAAATATTAAAATATTATTTCATGAAGAATCAGAAAATGTTCATGATGGGAAATTCTGGTGCCAAATGTCAGTCAAATAGTCTAAGGATGTACATTCTTGTGCCTCAGCAGGTTTGACAGTAAAATCCAACTTCCTCTCTCTTTCTTTTCTTACACTCAAGGATACCTGAGTGCAAAAATCGTAATACCTCATTCTGTCTCCTTCACAAAGATCCTGGCACATTTACTGCTTTTAGGAACAATAACTGAAGCAGAGAACGTAGAACAAAAGGGAAATGATAAAGCTAAAAACATTAAATTAGCAAGAGAAAAATAGTAGAACAAATTCATATATAAATATAGTCAGAAACATCCAAAGTCAAACACTAATTTAGGCATGCCAAAATCTGGAAACAATTCAGAGATCCCTTCAACTGGTAAATGGATAAACAAAACACAGTAATATACTAAATTCATGGAATACTAGTCCATAATAAAAATAGACTACTAAAAATGCAGTAACATGGATACATCCAAAATGTATTACGCTAAATAAAATGAGCAAATTCAAAGGCTTCCTATTGTATAATTCCATGTGTGGAACATAAAGAAGATCATTGGCTGCCAAGGGCTGGGAATGGAGACAGGGCATGGAGAAACCGGAAGTAATGGCACTGGCCTGTATCTTGCTTGTGGTGGTGGTTACATGACTGCACATATTTGTCAAAACTCACAGAGCTGTATACTAAAAGGGGTAAATTTACTGTACATAAATTATTCCTCAATAGAAAAAGGAAGTTTCAAAACCTTTCTAAGGTAACCACAGCTAAAACAAAATCCAAATCAAGCTCAACTACTGACTAGACTGACTTAACCTCCCCACAGACTGCTAAGGCCTAGCAGAAGAGGTGTACACATTTTTTAGTCCCTACTGTCATGCAAAACATCTGGCTCACAACCCAAAATTACAAGACATTCAAAGAAGCAAGAATAAAACAACATGATATCAAGACATATCATTTAAAAAATCATAATCAGATAAAATATATATACTGGAACTCTCAGGCACGAATTTAATATAATTAACATATTAAAGCCTTAAAGGAAAAAATGGATAATATGCAGGGGTAGTTGAGGAACTCCAGCAAAAACTGTAAGATTCAAACAGAAACACTAGAATTGTTTTAAATAATGTACAGATATTAAGAATGTCTTTGATGAACTCATTAGTCGGCTCATTGTGGCAAAAAAAATAAGGATTACTGGAATTATAGATAACTCAAAAAGTTAGCAAAATTGAAAAGTAAAGAGAAGAATAAGGGAGGAAACAGAGAGCAACATCTAAGAGCTGTGGGAAAATGTTAAACAGTCTAACACAGGTGAGCTTGGAATTCAAGACAGAAAGAGAAAGAGGCAGTATTCGGAAAGACAAAGGCAAAGGATTTTCCTAAAGTGATGAAATGAATCAAACCGTAAGTTCAGAACCTCAATAGAATAAATTACAAGAAGAAGGAGGAGGACGACGATGTGGAGGTGGTGATACACCCAAGCACATGATATCCAAATATAAAGAGGAAATCTTGAAGGGAGCAAAAGAAAAAACATCATGTTACATATTTAAAAAAAAAAAGAATACAGCAGAAATCTCAGAATATATGCGAGTCAAAAGACAATGAGGTGAAAGCTTTAAATTTCTACATGAAAAAAAAACTGTCAATCCAGAATTTACACCCAGCAAAAAGATTTTCAAAACTGAAGAAGAAACAGATCTTTCAGACAAACGAATACTGAGAAAATGTATTGCCACCATAATTTCACTATGAGAAATAATAAAGGAAAGTTCCTCAGGCATGAGAAATGTAATACCTATCTACATTTGAAACTTGGATGTTCACAAAGAAGTAAAGATCTCTAAGGCCGGGCGCGGTGGCTCACGCCTGTAATCCCAGCACTTTGGGAGGCCGAGGCGGGTGGATCACGAGGTCGAGAGATCGAGACCATCCTGGTCAACATGGTGAAACCCCGTCTCTACTAAAAAATACAAAAAAAAAATTAGCTGGGCACGGTGGCGCGTGCCTGTAATCCCAACTACTCAAGAGGCTGAGGCGGGAGAATTGCCTGAACCCAGGAGGTGGAGGTTGCGGTGAGCCGAGATCGCGCCATTGCACTCCAGCCTGGGTAACAAGAGTGAAACTTCGTCTCAAAAAAAAAGAAAAGAAATAAAGATCTCTAGAAGTGCTGAAATACATTTAACTTTTCTTTTTTTATTTATTTTTAATTTGGAAACAGAGTTTCACTCCATCACCTACGCTGGAGTCCAGTGGCACAATCCCAGCTCACTGCGACCTTCACCTCCCAGGTTCAAGCAATTCTTGTGCCTCAATCTTCCAGGTAGCTGGAACCACAGGCGTGCAACACCATCCCTGGCTAATTTTTTGTATTTTTAGTAGAGACAAGGTTTAATCACGTTGCCCAGGCTGGTCTCAAACTCCTGAGCTCAGGCATTCTGCCTACCTTGGCTTCCCAAAGTGCTAGGATTACAGGCATGAACCACTGTGCCCAGCATATTTTTCTCTTATTTTTAATCATTCTAAAAGATGGTTCACTGGTTAAAGCAAAAATAGCAGCAATATATCAGGTGTTTACAGCATATATGAAAAAAAGGTATGTATGACAACAATCACAAAAACAGGTAAGAAGAAATTAGTGTTCTGTTGTAAGGCTCTTACACTAAAAGTGAAGTAATAGAATAATGTTGGAAGGCACATTATGATTAATTAAAGATGTATACTGTAGATTCAGAGAAGGCCTTCAAAAAATTCAACAGCACTTTATACTAAAACTCTCAATAAACTAGGTATCAATGGAATGTATCTCAAAATAATAAAAGCTATTTATGACAAACCCACAGCCAATAACATGCTGAATGAGCAAAAACTGGAAGCATTCCCTTTGAAAATTGGCACTAGACAAGGATGCCCTCTCTCACCACTCCTATTCAACACAGTATTGGAAGTTCTGGCCAGAGCAATCAGGCAAGAAAAAGAAATAAAGGGTATTCAATTAAGAAAGGAGGAAGAAAAATTGTCTCTATTTGCAGACAACATGATTATTTAGAAGACCCCACTGTCTCAGCCCAAAATCTCCTGACACTGATAAGCAACTTCAGCATAGTCTCAGGATACAAAATCAATGTGCAGAAATCACAAGCATTCCTATGCACCAATAACAGCCTTAAAGAGAGCCAAATCAAGAACAAACTGCCATTCACAATTGCTACAAAGAGAATAAAATACCTACTAACAAGGAATGTAAAGGACCTCTTCAAGGAGAAATACAAACCACTGCTCAAGGAAATAAGAGAGAACACAAACAGATAGAAAAACATTCCATTCTTATGGTTAGGAAGAATCAATATTGTGAAAATGGCCATACTGCCCAAAATAATTTATAGATTCAACACTATCCCCATCAAGCTACCAATGACCTTCTTCACAGAACTGGAAAAAACCACCTTAAATTTCATATGGAACCAAAAGAGAGCCTGCATAGCCAAGACTAAATCATAAAGAACAAAGCTGGAGGCATCACGCTACCTGACTTCAAATAATGCTACAAGGCTACAGTAATCAAAACAGCATGGTACTGGTACCAAAACAGAGATATAAACCAATGGAACAAAACGGAGGCCTCAAAAGTAATGCCACACATCTACAATCACCTGATCTTTGACAAAACTGACAGAAACAAGCAAAGGGAAAAGGATTCCGTTTAATAAATGGTGTTGGGAAAACTGGCTAGCCATGTGCAGAAAGCTGAAACTGGACCCTTTCCTTACACCTTATAAAAAATTAACTCCAGATGGATTAAAGATTTAAACATAAGACGTAACACCATAAAAACCCTAGAACTAAACCTAGGGAACACCATCTAGAACATAGGCATAGGGAAGGACTTCATGACTAAAACACCAAAAGCAATGGCAACAAAAGCCAAAATAGACAAATGGGATCTAATTAAACTTAAGAGGTTCTGCACAGCTAAAGAAACTCTCATTAAAATGGAATTATGAAAATAATCTAAAAGAGGGTAGGAAAAAAACAAAAAACATGCAAAACAAATAGAAAACAGCCATCAAGATGATATGCTGTAATTCCACCACATAAATAATTACAATACATACAAATGTTCTATACACACCAATTTAAAAATAAAGAAAGTCAGTTTAGGTGGAGAAAGAAAGGCCTAATATATATTAATTACAAGAAATTCACTTAATTATAAAAACATACATAGACTGAAAGCCAAAAAAAAAAAAAGGAAAAAGTTATACAAACACTGATCAGAAAGATGCTAGAGGTTTAGATAATATTAGATAGTACACTTATAATAAACATTATTATCAGGGATTAAGTTTACATTAAATAATGACAAAGGTTTCAATTCACCAGTAACACATAATGGCTACAAACATCTATCTACCTAACAACAAAAAGTCCTAACACATTTTGATTTCTAAGAATAAATATCATACAGACTGCATTACCTGGTCATAGCACAAGTATATATACACAATCGATATTTAACAGTATTTTGACACTTAAAATGCACTTCTAAATAACTGGGGAGATGGAGTGAATATTAACGGAAATTGTATTAGTACCAAAAAGGAGGATTTATAATTACAGATACAACAGAATTTAAATATCCTATGAATATACCATGAATACTTTTAGGCCAATAAATTGTAAAACTTGTAAAATATAATTTTTTTAAAGATGAACTACCACACCTGAACATACGAAAACCATTAAAAAATGAATTGAGGGTCTAAATGTATTGTCTCCACAGATGGCAAGCTCACGTGGTTAGAGACGCTAGTTTAGCAATCCCTATCTTATATAAGTTCTAGGGAAAAGGAAAAGAGGAAATAAAAATGACACTGAAGTTGAACAAGTATAAGCTAAATATACACCGTATACTACTGGTGAGAGTGCAAATGAATGCAATCCCTTTGGAGAAGAATGTTTCCAGCCTTCCACTCAGCAATTCCTCTTCCAGGTTTAGAGCCTCGAAAAATTCTTTCCTGACAACACTTTCTGCAGCTTTATTTGTAATAGCAAGAAAAGTTTATTAACTACTTAGCTATCCTTCAAAAGGATAACAGATGAATGGTATGAAATAGGCATATAAAAATTTGAATTGAATGAAATTGAGTTATGTAGCTATCTTCCCCAAAACAGAGTATTTTCAAAATCATAATTCTACACAAAAAACAAGTTGCAGAATTTATAATTATATATCTACACATATATAGTAACATAGTATTTGTCTAAATTTTGAAACATGCAAAAAACTGCTGTACAATGTTTGCGATACATAAGTACATGCCAAAAGTATAAAAATATGCGTGAACGCAAAGCAACAAACTTATGACAATGGTGATCAAGATCTCTGGGGAAGGAGAAGAATATTATCAACGAGAGCAACACAGTGAGTAATGCTTAATCAATTTTGAAATCTGAAGTAAATGTAGTTTATGATTTTATAAAGCTAAGTGCTCTAAGTAGGGCTGCTTTTATTATTCTCTATTCTCTGCATATTTTAAATGTTTTATAATGAAAAAAAAGAAGAAAGGAGTCAAAGAACTAGTTATTTGCAGATGATAGAATTATACAACAAGATAAAAACAGAACTAACAAAGAGCACAGTTAGAGACAAAATAAACACCCAAAACTCAATAGCAGTCTTATTTACTTGCTATAACATGTGCATATGTTTGACAGGGGACAAGCAGTCCCATTTTCAGCTGCTAAGGTACAAACTTTCCAGGAAGATGCTCCATAAGAACTATGCAGGACCTGGAGTAAGCTACAAAACTTAGCTGAGAAATTTTAGTAACTATGAAATATTACATACATTCTACATCAATATGATCACATTCTGTGGGACCCTAGGCTTAGACAGGTCAAAGATTTTCCTACGATGGCTCAGCTTGTTACCGAACAATCAAAGCTAGAACCCAGCCTTGGCACCTTTCTGGGATTGAAAAACGAGAACTGGCATTTAAGTGGCCCACCACTGGCATTTTCGAGGAGTTTTACTGTACTGAAATTTAGTCCCACTGCAGCTGAAGACTATTCTCATCTAGAGCCAGGCATGGTGGCTCAAGCCTGTAATCCCAGCACTTTGGGAGGTCAAGGTGGGTAGATCACTTGAGGTTGGGAGTTTGAGATCAGCCTGGAAAACATGGTGAAACCATGCCTCTACTGAAAATACAAATATTATCCAGACATGGTGGTGGGCGCCTGTAATCCCAGGTACTCGGGAGGCTGAGGCAGGAGAATCACTTGAACCTGGGAGGTGGAGGTTGAGATCATGCCAATGCACTCCAGCCTGGGAGACAGAATGATAATCCATCTCAAAAAAAAAAAAGAATGTGCTTATCAATGCCCCCTCCCAAAAGGAGCCTTGGCATGTAACATTTCAGTGTGATGCATGACAGCAACCTCTGTTCTGTTGTGTGTGTGCTTTCTTCCTCTCTGCTCTTCCTGCCCCCTGCTATCCTACCGCCCTCATTTTAGAGATAAATCTTATGAACTTCATTTTCATTCTGAGCTATTCATCGTTGACCTTTACTAAGAACTCAAAAGAACTTTTCTCCCACACTTCACTGGCAAATCATCTGAGTAAGCAGTCACACTTTCCTACGTGAGTGAGATCACAGCATCAGCTTTGAGGAACCTCCAGGAGTAAGACATTACTTCCTGAGTCACAACCTATCAAAGACAGAAATAAGGCACCTCTCCCTCACATGCAGAAAGATTTAAATAAGATATTGCCCTCCCACTGCTAACTCTCACAGAGGAAAGCCCTACCAAGCAGAAATTTCTTTTTAGGAGGAGAGGCTAAGTTAGTAAGTTAATTAGTGAGTTTATTCTGGGTAGAAAATCTATCCCGTTTTTCGCTAACAACAAAGGAAGTCTGGCCTGACATTTTGGCTCTGATTTAAAACATGAACTTATTATTTTGCCTTTCCTGCACTTTCCAGAAACACACAAGTACAAAAGCTGCATGCTTTTAGGATCAGAGCCCCCAGATCCCAAAAGAGCCTCTAGAAGCCTGCAAATGATGCTTTGGGAGCAGACCAAAACTCAATTGGCACTTTTGTTTCTTCCTGGGGGCAAAGGAATTGGTTTTACTACAGGATGATACTGAGCTTTCAATAGAATTTCCTTTGTCAACAACATCCAACTCTAAAGCCCTGTTTACACAAAATAAGTTTCTACCATGTGTGATACTCAATAAAATAATTTCCATCAAAACTTTAAATCGGCCAATTATGAATAAAGGTAAAGGAGGAATACTGATGAGGATGGGAGAAACAGAACTAGGGAAACCTAAAGAACATGCATTTATCCATGGAGGCCCTCAAAAGAGGGTTGGAGTTTCAAAGATGAGGTGTTCTCCAGCTACGACCAGCAGATGGCAGCATAACTCAAGAAAAGAAGTCAGGCTGCTCGCATTCCTTAGATCACCTCCAAAGGTTCCTAATCAGTCAAGGAGAAAAATACCCAAATTATTCAAACAAGTTGCTGGGGAGGGAGTAGGGGAATTATAAGCTTCAGATAATAGTGGGTGTGCGTTTAGTATCTGTCGGTTAAGAAACATATACCGTATGACAAAAGTTACAATGAGCTCATTAAACTTTTGAAGACATTTAATTTTAATAATCATACAAAAACATCTATGTATGTTTGAAGCATAGAAACATGGCAGAACATGCATGAAGGATATTTACATCCACTCCCAGACAATCCTTGGCACACCTATGCATTCCCAGACCTTGGGGAAAATGTTGACTGCTCTAGTTACCATTATCGCCATTATCACTGTGACTACTGTCAGTATTACTCATATCACAGTGATGTATCACTAAACAACGGGGACTTGAAATGAGGTCTCCTTAAAAGAATTCATCTATGTACATTAGCTGTGTGATCTTGAGCAAGATGTTAACCTCTCTAAGCTTCTGTTTCCCCACTTGCAAAAGAGAAAGCATATTTCTTGTTCCCTGGAATTTTGTGAGATAATCTTTGTAAGGCGGCAATGTTCATTAATGTTGATGGCTATAGTGACCATCATTGCCATTATCATCATTGTCACTGCTACCATCAGTGTTACTCACATCAAAATAATATATCACTAAACATTGGGAACTCCAGAAATGAGGTCTCCTTTAGGGAATTCATCTCTACAGGGAATCGTGTCATCCTGTGGGTGGCATCTAGTCATCCATAATGTCCCTTAGTTTTCAATATTTCCAAAGTATCCTAATAAAGCAAGCGTGGCATTTCTTCCTTGGCAGTGTCGACACAAGACCTTCTGACATACTAAAGACAATGAAACATCTTGGGGGAATTGCCTTCCACCACCATGAGCATTGGAGCTGCCATCCCTGGAGTGTTCACTCTGGGCAGAGGATAATGACTCAGATGTTTCTGCAGGAGATGTATGGATGCATGGGTATGTGAGTATGTAAATATCTGCACCTGGGCTTCAGCACTTTAAAAAATCTGAAAATCTGAACCCATGTCAATGATACTTGGTCCTAAGCCTTCCTTCCCAAAGGCCTCATATTTGTAGCAATAATTTTCTCCTTTTTATTGCACACTTTCTCCCCGTAAATAACAGGGAGCCTTTGCTAAAATCTAGCCTATAAGAACAATATGGAATAAACTGAATGAGCTATCCTTCCTGAACTTCAATCAGTCATTCCTTTCCTAAAGGGGCCAGGAGTTGCTAGGGGCAGGGACTTACTGAGACGCTGGAGGTATATGTGGGTGCAGAGACGGGGAGATAGAACATTCACCAGAGGTGAGAACTCATGGTGTTCATCCTGTATTGTAGTGGTAACTATGGGGCAGTTAATGCCACTGCCACTGAGCTATCTGGGCCATGGTATTTCAGGTGCATAGCCCATGGTCACCCACTTACTTACCATTCACAACCTGATGAGCCTGCTAAGTACAGTTCAAGAAGGGAAACAGTAGAGGGGCAAATGCTCAGTTTAGTGAGTAATGTGGCTTTGGGTAAACGTGGTTAAGGTCCTGACCTGAACCATCTAGAGGGTTTCAGAGGACAGTTTCAAAGAGGCATTCCTAAAGCACGACAGGCTGGACGGCCCATCTCATCAGGTCCAGGACGAGGAGGAGGAGTAACGCGGACTGAGAAGCAGCCTCGCAAAGGTATGAACAGGACTTCTCTAACCCTCTGCTCATTTTTTTCCTTCTAATAAACACTCCTGGCTGACTATGGACCATACTGATCAACCCTCCAAAGTAATATTAGGTGAAAGAATAATCACAGGGCTCTGTTAGTCCTGGCATGGAAAAGCCTCTAGGGTCAAAGTAAAAGCTCAACACTCGGGCTTTGGACTAGTTCAGGAGTCAGCAGTAAGAACCTTACGCCCTTTCTCTGGGCAGGCACTCTTCATGCGTCATCGCTTTCTGCTAATTTCCATTAACGGTTCAAGTTCTTGGACTGACAGTCCTCAGTCAAATGTCTCCATCCTTGCATGAAATAGCTCTCGTCAGGAGACGAGAGTGTCAGGGAGTCATGGTGGGGGCCGGGGGGCGTCAGCACAATACAGACACAGCCACCAGCGGAGCTATGGAGTCTCTGACAGCCATGGCAAGTTGTGACGATGACACCAGCCTTGGTGCTCATTCCCAGCCATATTTGATTCTTATCTTCCCTCTGGCTCCCTCCCAAGAACAGTCCTCATGACTGTCACCCTGATGGGGCGGAAGCCCGTGCTCACTCACTTACTTATCATTCACAAGTTTCCCATGTTGGTGGATCTGATTTTCCATCGTAAAGTTGATTGTGGCGCCGTACACATGCTCACCGAAAAATACCTTCATTTTAGACTTGTATTCTTCATCTTGAAAATAACGTATCATATCAGGAAACCAAACTGTCAGTCCATAGTAACTGGAGTGGAGAAGGCAGAAGGTTGGAACAACAACAGGATTAATTATTTCATGATTAGGGTCTACATTCTTGGTTTGATGTAGACCAAACTCATTGAAAATACATTAATTTGATTCATTATCAGAAAATCTGATAATATAAATCCTCATATTAATAGATACCAGGGGGAAAATCATGACCACCTCCATAAATGCTAAGAAGGCATTTGATTTAAAAGAATGTTTTCTCCTGATAAAAACACCAATAGATTAGGGACTGATGTATACCTCCTTAACATGTTAAAAAAATACACATCTCAGCCAGACTCTTAGTGAATAGGGAAACACTAAAGACATCCCCACTGGCCTGGCACGGTGGGTTAGGCCTGTAACCCCAGCACTTTGGGAGGCTGAGGCAGGCAGATCAGTTGAGGTCAGAAGTTCGAGACCGGCCTGGCCAACATAGTGAAACACCATCTCTACTAAAAACACAAAAATTAGCCAGGCATGGTGGTGCACAGTCATAGTCCCAGGGACAGGGGAAGCTGAGGCAGGAGAATCGCTTGAATTGGGGAGGTGAGGGTTGCAGTGAGCCAATATTGTGCCACTGCACTCCAGCCTGGGTGACAGAGCAAAACTCCAACTCAACAACAACAACAAATGTCTTCTTTGTAGAAGTCACTAATGTTGGTTGTCTGTTACTTGCAAGCAAAGCATCCTATCTGATACAAATTCTCAGTCAGAACTAACTGTAATCCTCAATGTGTAAAGGAGGCAACTAAGGCAAAGGGAATCACGGTACTCAAGTAAGACAGAACTTACCTTAACGCCATGGCAAACCAGACCACAGCCAGAATCAGTGTGTTCATTCTGTAGGGCCCCATTACACAGTACAGGGCATTATCCCAGACCTACAACCCACACCAGAGAAGGATTGTTAAACAAAGGAATCTCTGACTTTGTTTCTCTCACCATCAAAGAGCTCATTACTCAGATTTTCTAACAAGTTGCCCAGGAACCCATGGAGAGAATGAGTACCCTACTGCCTCCTAGAGGCGGCACATCTGTCCAAATAACAAGGAAAGGCTCTTCTCTTCTTACTGGCTGGCCTCATTCTCTAACAGTCCAATAGGATTTTCCCCAAAACACAATATTCCGTGAATGTGATTGAAAGCACACTGAGTTAGGACTGCAAGGCACTGAGCCATCTTGGCTACTGAGTTCTATACCCTGCCTGTGGGCAGGGGTGATTTTGCAAACATTTATTGACCATACACCGTTGAAGACCATCCAGTTCCAACAGACTCTGGCTGGCCGGCTGCCTCAGCACTCAACAGCTGACTGGCTCCCTACTTGTAGGAGCCAGTGCTCCAGAGAAATGGCATTGCCCATTTAGAAAAACGTTTTTTGTAAATTAAAAAAAAAAAAAAAAAAGCCTCAAGGGGTTGTTTATTTCACTCACTTTTTCCTCACTGTGGATTATTTTAAAATTTTCTAGAGAGAAGAATGTTTACTAAGACTACACATTTTACCTACATTCAAAATCCCTGCCTTGGGAAGGAAGAACAAAGAAAAGAAATTAAGATTTAGAGAGTTTTCAGCTCCAGGGCACACAGCAAGTTAGAGGCAGACGGGGGCTGGAACCCAAACACCGTCCTCCAGGGTTGCCTCCTCTCCAAGGCGCTGCCCTAGGGTGGGGGGGTGTTCAGGGTCTGCGTTGTTCATCCACTTAGGTTAGAAACTCCCATACAGCCACCTTCTCCTCCTAAGTTCCCCATCATACCTGCTTGAAAATGGTCTTGAATCTGACCAGCCAGCGCTGGTACCAAGTTCCCGTTGAACTCTGTATCTCAATGAATTCGTCCATTTGCTTGGGAGTTTTGATGTTGGAAACCTGAAAAGTAAAAATAGGGTATAGAGAATCTGAACCCCACTTTGTGTCAGTTTTCAATGTGTGGTTTAATGTAACTATTTAAACTGATTTAAGGCAAGAGGAGTCTGATTTCTCAAAGACTGTACTGAAAACAAAATCAAAAACCGTTTCCATCACCTCCTCCAATAAACCTTTCATCTAGAGATAAAGACACGTCATGAGTGTCTCCGTCTCTTCAGCCAAAGGACTGAAGATACGAGGAGACAACAGAAGAGCAATACGGATGGGACTGGATACTCTGCTGGGAGAAAGCAGCCCTGGAAGTGGACAGCAGACTCATCATCTCCTAAGCACTAGGTCTAAGATAGCTTGGCTATGCTTTTTTAAACCCTAAAAACAGTGGTTCTTAAACTTTTGGGAGGGCCAGGCACCCATTTGAGAATGTGCTAAAGGCACAGGCTATCTTCCCTGAAATGTCAAGGAGGATGTAACCACACCGTGAGCCTCCTGGACTCATCTTGCCTCTCACAGATATTCAGCCTTTGCAAGTAAGATCTTCCACCTGAGGTCAGACGGGAAAACTTCACACCTAACACAGGAGGCTCTGCAGTAGAACTCTTGGCTGGAGCTGGGCTTCAGGCTATTCAGTACCTTCCGGGATGTTAGGAACCCCAGCTACAGCCAAAGGAGGCTAGAGGGAAAGTGAGCACCAACTCAGGAAGCACCTTAAAAACCAAGCCGCAACGCCTTACGATACCCACTCTACTGTCCATTTTTCCATTCTTTGCTCCTTGGAGAAAAAAACACTCTCTTCCTTTGGGATTAGGGAGTGGGTGTGTTGACACCTTCAAGCACAATTTACTTACTCTAATTTACAATTCATTAGAACAATTGTCAATGATTCAGTCTAAATTATCTTGTGTTACCCCAGCCCTGCAGGTGGTGGGTTTTCTGCCAAGCACTTCAACTCCTTCTCCTTCCAAAGGTTTCACTGCGAGCTTCTGAGACAGCCAATGGGTCCAGTGAAACCTGGGGCTCACCGCACGGGCACCAAGTGAGAGTCTGACTGCCCTAAGCTCTCCCTCCAGGCCACTGAACACATCTATGAGCACATCTGCTGATGGGAAGCGCACAACAGCAAAACAGGTGATGCCGTCGAGCTGGCTGAGTACCCGCCCCTGACCGCCAACCACAGGCTGCCTCTCTGAGGTCAGTTACCACTTTCTGGCTGTCTCTCTCTTTTCGTTTCTTTTTCTGGCCCATCCAGTCATTTACTTCTACATCATTAACATAATCATCCAGTCAGTATAAAGCACTGAGCCCATAACCTTTTTAAGTCCCTCTTCCTGTTGAGTTAAAACTGAAAGCCGAAGGTACGCCTCCGAACCTAGTAACTGGCACGCATGCTGGGATAAGACAAAAACGCCAACATTTTATAACCCTCCACACATTGATTCCTGCCCGAACGCCCTTCCTCCAGGTACACTCCCACCCCTAAAATGAGGAACTCTGATCCTGCGGTAAAAGGCTGAGCTTTTGTGTCTGAAAATTGATTTCCTAGCTAAGATCTCATTCTTCAGCATGAGGCAGCTACCTCTGTTAAAATAACTAAATGCGAGGCCACTCAACCGAAGTGGCTCTAGTGCCCTGGGTTCCCACATCATCAAGCACAAACCTAAGTCAGAATTTTAAATAAAATAAAACAAGCTCAGCCAATCCCAGTCGGCTGAGTGGGCACTGGCTGTATTATCTTGAACCTCCCACTGGAATAATCCAAATGAGGCAATCGCTCAAACTCTAACCTGGCAAATGCTTTCTCTGCTCTGACTCCATGTTCCACCTATAAAAGCCTCTCCCTCGGGCTCCGTCGCCAAAGCCCTGACCCACCTCCACTGTGAGCCCCCAACAGATGAATCACTGTCTCCGTAAATAAACTCTCTGAGATTTTAGTGTGCCAGCGTTTATCTTTGAACGCAGTAGAATGTGTTGTCAGGAGAGAATGTGGAATCACTTTTCCAAAACGGAGCTCCAGTGCAGTAAGCCCATTTGGTTGGTGTAGAAGGGGTCTTTCCAGAAGCAACAGTTAGGAAAGGCCTGGCTGAGCACCACCACATGGGAGCTACTGTACCAGGTGCCCGAGTAAGATGCGAGTTGGGAGGAGCTGATGGTGTGCTTGTGACGGGCAGAACAGGGTGGGGAAGAATTCTCTATCAGGACTCCTCCTGGGACAGTCTGTGTGCGTTTGAAATAAATCTGTTAATAACTGCTCAAGGCATGGGGCAATCCCAAAAAGACACTCTCAGACTTAAAATGCTAGTAACCTAGTAAGCATAAGCAAGGAGAAACGGTTTTATTCCAAAGGGAGAAGAATAGAGAAGGCAGAGGAAAGGCGGTGGAGAGACTGAAAGGGAAAGAGGAGAAAGGAGGGGGAAGGCTGCATTCTGTGATGCAATTCCTCTGTTCACAAATGTTCAGCAAGCCTGTTAAACCCCAAATGCTGGGTATCAGTTATGTCTGTGTCTGTGTGTCTGTCTTAATGTGTGTCTGTGTGTTCCTGTGTCTGTGTGTCTGTCTTTAGGCATGTCTGTGTGTCTCTGTATGTGTGTCTATGTCTGTGTGTGTATCTCCATGTCTTTGTGTGTCTCTGTGTGCCTATGTCTGTGTGTGTGTCTCCATGTACACATGTGTATGTGCATGTGTGTTCCAGGCTGATGTAGTGCAAAAACCAATCCAGCCGATGTGGAGGCAGATTCAGATTCAGAGGCTGAAGGCAGATTCAGAAGACCATGGAAACATCTCCCAGAAATAAGCAGGAGCTTGGAGAGAAACATGGACTTCCTCTGACCGTGGAAAAGGGCAGCAGGGGCAGGATGGCAGGAATGAGCCAGGTGCACCCAGAAGCCTCACCCATGTGTGGCTTCCCCACCTGCAGCACAGCGGAAGCACTATAGGCCATTACAGAGTCAGCAGGGATGGAAGATGGGAGAATCGCTGTGACCCTTTACATCTTTCTTTTCTGTTGTAGTTTTTTTTTCTTTTTTTTTTCTTTTTTTTTTTTTTTAAACAGAGTCTTACTCTGTCACCAGGCTAGAGTGCAGTGGCGTGATCTTGGCTCGCTACAACCTCCACCTCCCTGGTTCAAGAGATTCTCCTGCCTCAGCCTCCCAAGTAGCTGGAACTACAGGCGTGTGCCACCACGCCCAGCTAATTTTTGTATTTTTAGTAGAGACAGCGTTTCACCATGTTGGCCAGGATGGTGTTGATCTCTCGACCTCATGATCCGCCCGCTTCGGCCTCCCAAAGTGCTGGGATTACAGGCGTGAGCCACCGCACCCGGCCAACATCTTTCATCTGGAGTATTTCTGTTCATTATGCTTCTTAATAAATGTTTGCAGTACATGTTCTCACTTATAATTGGGAGCTAAAGGATGAGAACTTCCGAACACAAAGAAGGGAACAACCGACACTGGGGTCTACTTGGAAGTGGAGGATGGCAGGAGGGAGAGGACCAAAAAGGGTAACTATTGGGTGCTGGGCTTAATAACTGAGTGACGAAATAATCTGTACAACAAACCCTTGTGACATGAGTTCACCTACGTAACAAACCTTCACATGTACCTCTAAAGCTAAAATAAAAATTTTTTTTAAATTTGCTGGAAAAGCATTGGCCCCATACTTCAGATATTTTAGAAGCATTAGAATTAAGAAAATATTCAATTGAGGAATTTTTCCATCAAATTTATAACAAGTTAATTTATGAAAAAATGTCAAGACATTTTACATAATGGTTAATGTCTGTGTAGCACTTACTCCAAGCCTGGCACTGTGTGTTTTTGGTGTTTTATTTAATCCTTACAATAGCCACATTTTAGGTATGATTATCCCTCTTTTCTCCATGAGAAAAATGAGGCACAGAGAGTCCCTTGCCTAAGGTCATGCAGCTACAAAATATCAAAACTGGGATTCGACACTTTGGGTGCAGATGCTTCGCCACCGCCACCATGGGATCCTCCCTGAAAAGCAGGGGTTTCAAGCAACAGGCTAACAAGGATAAGTGGCTTACTGGAGACTGAAATGATGGAAGCTAAAAACTCAAAAACAGTGAATCAAAGTTAGGTGGGAGTTGCTCCAGGAAAGTTTCCTTGAGGAAAGGGATTTGAAGTAGGGGAAGTTGTAGAAAAGCTGCCTAGAGCCACCCGGTTGGTCAGAGCATGGCAGGCAGGAACACAGTGTCTCTGCAACTATCGAGACATCTTTATAGAAATTATCTGGGTCTGTTTTGTTTATTTGTTTTGTTTTGTTTGCTTTTAAAACTGGCAAGAAACAAAATTCGGACTAATAGCCAATGATGGTAAGGGTGTAAAGAAATGGGTCCAGGGCCTGGCGCAGTGGTTCATGCCTGTAATCCCAGCACTTTGGGAGGCCAAGGTGGATGGAGCACGAGGTCAATAGATCAAGACTGTCCTGGTCAACACGGTGAAACCCCGTCTCTACTAAAAATTCAAAAATTAGCTGGGCATGGTGGCACATGCCTGTAATCCCAGCTACTTGGGAGGCTGAGGCAGGAAAATTGCTTGAACCCAGGAGGCGGAGGTTGCGGTGAGCCAAGATCGCGCCATTGCACTCCAGCCTGGGTAACAAGAGCGAAACTTCGTCTCAAAAAATAAAAAAGCAATGGGTCCCCTATTGTCTGTGGCATTGTAGATGGGTACAATCCAGTTGAAATGTATTACAATTTGGCAATATATCGCAAGAGCTATAAAAATAACCAAGCTCTCTGAGCCAGCACTTTTATTTCTAGGAGTCTACTCCTAGAAATAAAACAATCCCAGAACATGAAGGGGAAGGAACTATGTGCATAAGAAGGTTCACTGCACTGATATTTACAGAAACAAGGAAATAAAACCAGGTAAATAAGCTTCCAACATTAGAGATGTGTTGGGGAAACAGTGTTAATGTTTGTAGCATTCCCGTTTATTAAAATGATGATTATTAATAATAGGAGACAACATAAAATGATGAGTGCTATACTGTGAAATAATATGTATTCATGGGCCGGGTGTGGTGGCCAAGCCTGTAATCCCAATACTTTGGGAGGCTGAGGTGTGCAGATCACGAGCTCAGCAGTTTGAGACCAGCATGGCCAATATGGTGAAACCCATCTCTACTAAAAAATATAAAAAGTAGACAGGCATGGTGGCATGTGCCTGTAGTCCCAGCTACTCATGAGGCTGAGGCAGGAAAATTGCTTGAACCCAGAAGGTAGAGGTTGCAGTGAGCCAAGATTGCACCACTGCACTCCAGCCTGTGTGATGGAGTGAGACCCTGTCTCAAAATAATAATGATAATAATACGTATATATAAATATTCATACATATGCTTATCCCTAGAGAAATCTGTTCATTACTGTCACCATTTTTTTTTTATACACAGTCTTGATCTGTTGCCCAGGCTGGAGTAAAGTGGCACCATCTCAGCTCACTGCAAACTCAACCTCCTGGATTCAAGAGATTCTCATGCCTCAGCCTCCTGAGTAGCTGGGAATATGTACAGGCAACCACGCCCAGCTAATTTTTTTGTATTTTCAGTAGAGATGGGGTTTTGCCATGTTGGCCAGGCTGGTCTCAAACCCCTGACTTCAAGTGATCTGCTGGATTCAGACTCTGATATGGTTTGTCTCTGTGTCCCCACCCAAATCTCATCTTGAACTGTACTCCCATAATTCCCACATGTTGTGCCAGGGATCTTGTGGGAGATAATTGAATCATGGGGGCAGTTTCCCCCATACTGTTCTCATGGTAGTGAATAAGTCTCATCAAATCTGATGGGCTTATCCGGGGTTTCTGCTTTTGCATCTTCCTCACTTTCTCTTGCCACCACCATGTAACAAGTGCCTTTTGCCTCCTGCCGTGATTCTGAGGCCTCCCCAGCCATGTGGAACTGTAAGTCCAATTAAACCTCTTTTTCTTCCCAGTCTCGGGTATGTCTTTATCAGCATCATGAAAAGGGACTAATATAGCCTTCCAAAGTGCTGGGATTACAGGCATGAGCCACCATGCCTGGCACCATTTTTAAAAACAATTAGCAACCTAAGGAAAAACTGAGAATGTTATCCATCAAAATGCAAAGAATCATTATTACAAAGTGACAGCAATATCAGTCTTTATTCTCCTTTTCACAAATGTTCTGTTATGTGTTTAAATTACTTTTTAGCAAAGCAAAGCAGTGAAGAGAACCCCGTTACTGGTAGGCAACCCCATACTCACTGTGAACACTTTCTCTGGGGTCCCCTTAGCCCTCATGTTGGTGTCATGCACTTGCTTGAGAATCATCCAGGCTTCGTCATGTTTGCCCATCTAGTGAAACCAAGAAAAGACACAGGAAAAATTCAGTACTGATTAGGCCTTCTGTTCATTAGGGGTGGAAAATCCTACAAACTCAATGGGAATGCTGAAATGAGCATTCGTGTCAGGTCTGAGGCGACAGCACATGGACTCATTACCATCTAGGACTTGTGAATGACCAGGACGAGCTTCCCTACCCAGCCATTCTCACAAGGGTAATAAGGCTGTGCTTTCAAGGTGTAAATGCTAGAGGGTATTATCATTATACACTCTGAGTAACTAACTGCAGTTATAAGGTTGAATGGACTGGGATGTGGGAACCACATTCCTCACTGATGAGACAAGGCAAAGAAGCAACATGTTACAGGTCAAATCGTGTCCCCCAAAAAAGGATATGAAGTCCTATCCCCAGTACCACAGAGAATGACTTTATTTGGAAATAGGGTTGTAATAGGTGCAATTAGCTAAATTCAGATGATGACATTCTGGAGCAGGTGGAGCCCCGATTCATTATAACTGCTGCCCTTCAGCATGCAGGGAGGATGCCATGGGATGATGAAGGCCACGACTGCAGTGACACAGCTGCAAGCCAAGAAATGGCCAGAAAAGCCACAAACCAACAGAACCTAGAAGAGGCAAGGAAGGATTCTCCCATACAGTTTTCTGAGGGAGGAAGACCTTGCTGCTGCTTTGATTTGGGATGTTGAGCCTCTGAAACAGTGAGACACACTTCTTTTAAGTCACTCAGTTTGTGGCACTTTGCTACAGCAGCCCCAGGACACTCATTCCAACGAAAGGTGCAAAACTCCCTATGGCATCTGCCTCCTGATCACAGGGGCAAACAGGGAAACTCAACATGGAGGATCGCTCTGCAGATGGCTCAGGAAGGACGCAGATAAGTGGATTCTGCAGATTGGGTCCTGCTGCCCTTCTGCCCACTCCTACGCTGTCTGATCTCTGCAAGCAGGAGACTCCCCTGCTATTGGAAGGTTCGTGGGACGCTCTCAGGACACAGACGCAGCTGGTGGGTAGCTGGGAACCTGTATAGCTAAGAGACCTTGGGAGCAGCAACAAACTGTACCATAGCTCTCTCATGCCAAATTAGTTGAGTGTGTTGGTGCATGCATGCCTGTGGTCCCAGCTACTCCCGAGGCTTAGGTGGGAGGATTGCTTGGGCCCCAGAGATCAAGGCTGCAGAGAGCCATGGTCGTACCACTGCACTCCAGCCTGGGTGACAAAGAGAGACCCCATCTCAAAAATATATATATATATTTTTTTCAAGGTGTAAATGTGAAATAGAAATATTTCACATATAAATATAAATGTAAATATATATTTTTTTCAAGTTGTAAATGTGAAATATAAATATTTAACATATAAATATAAATGTAAATATATGTGTGTGTGTATTTTTTTTTTTTTTTTTTTTGAGACGGAGTTTCGCTCTTGTTACCCAGGCTGGAGTGCAATGGCGCGATCTCGGCTCACTACAACCTCCGCCTCCTGGGTTCAGGCAATTCTCCTGCCTCAGCCTCCTGAGTAGCTGGAACTACAGGCGTGTGCCACCATGCTCAGCTAATTTTTTGTACTGTTAGTAGAGACGGGGTTTCACCATGTTGACCAGGATGGTCTCGATCTCTTGACCTCGTGATCCACCCGCCTCGGCCTCCCAAAGTGCTGGGATTACAGGCGTAAGCCACCATGCCTGGACCCTTTTTTTTTTTTAAAGAAGTATCTCTTTGTCACCCAGGCTGGAGTGCAGTGGTACAACCATGGCTCTCTGCAGCCTTGATCTCTGGGGCCCAAGCAATCCTCCCACCTCAGCCTCCCAAGCAGCTGGGACCACAGGCATGCATGCACCAACACGCTCAACTAACTTTTTCTATTTTTGTAGTGACAAGGTCTCCCTATGTAGCCCAGGCTAAAAAACTCCTAATCAGGATCTGGGGGACAGTGGGTGTCGTGAGGCAGCTCTGGAACCGCCCATCCTTCCACAGCCTTGGGAAGGAGCTCCTGCTCTGGGCCCCGTGAGCTCTTGAGCCCTCCAGTGCTACAGTCCACGAATCCATGACCTGCCACCATCACAGCAGGCAGGGAGCTGGATTTCATGACGAGTATGAGCCCAGGAAAGGAGGCAGGGTTCCTGTGGCGGTTGTGTCGCTCTCCCGCTGCTGCGGGGGAAGCACTGACTCACCTCTAGTAGAAACCTTGGGCTCTCTGGCATGAACTTCAGGGCCACCATGGACACGGTGCAGGGCAGAGCACAGACAATGACGAACACTCTCCAGCTGTGGAAGTGGTAATTGGTCCCCATGCTGAAGCCCCAGCCTGCAAAGAAGCAGTCAGTCAAAGGATTTCTGGGACACGACCTTTTTCTCTACAGAAAAGTGACTCTGAAGACCTAGCTCACAAACTTCAGGCAACAAGAGAGTCACCCGGGGAGGTGGTTAAAATGCAGACTTCTCGGCTGTGCCTCCAAAGCTTCTGATTCATAAGGCTGGGACAAGAGCCACATCTTGACAAATGTGCAAAATGATATTTCTCATACCGCATATTTGTCCAGCTTCTGGACAAATTCCCAGGTCCAGGCCTGGCCTGACATTTACAGAGTGTTGGATTAGAGTACAAACAGAAGCAATAGCCTGTATCGCTACACAATCGTTATATTTTAAGACAGCGAATGGTTAAATGAAACATATTCTATTTGCCTGCCTCAACAGGCAGCAAGCTAGAAGTCTAAGCCCAGACTCTACACCCACCTGTGCCACATCCCCCACTCCCTCTTGCCAAGTGAGGGACCACGTGCTGACATGCATGGATTCACCACTGTGATGAGAATGGGCATTCTAGTCTTGATCTCTTGAGTTTATGGGAATTCCTGGGTCCTAGATTATACCCAGAGCATAATCTAGACAGAGAGGGGGATGAGGTCAAGGCCTCAGAGATCCCTGGCCTCATGGGAAGGAGTGCAGCCAGAGGAAGGCCAGAGCAGGCCCTCATATGGCCCAGGGCTTCTACTGGAGATCCCTCTTACCCAGGTCAAAGGGCAATGCCAGCTCCAGGTGATTCCAGTACGAAGGGTTCAGGACCACATTTTGAAAAACACTGTAAGTTGTAATATGACTACACAATTGATTCAAATGAGAGACTGAACTTCTACATTCAAATGCATCCCACCATCACTGAAATGGGAAGATAATGGCTCCTATTCCATCATTATTATTCAAAGCATTGCTAAAATCATATGCAGGAACTATATTCAAGCATTGTTTTGAATATCCTCATAGGTAGCAAACCTCCCTCTATTAAGTAATAAAGTGGAAAGAGCCTAGACTTTTGCAGTCACAGAGATCAGAGTTCAAATTCTGGCTTGATTCTATCATATTGCAATGGTAGGTTTTTATAGGAAATGCTACCTCCACAAATTTGCTATGTGTGAACGCTCCTGGCAACTCATCATTCTTCACATGTTTAGAGAGCATATTTGATTTTTTTTTAGAAATAGGTACATGACATTTAGTGCCAAGGCTGCTGAATAAAATAGATAAATGTCAGCGAAGATCAGCAAAAGAATTATTTTTTTAAAAAATAGAGCCAAGGTTATAAAATAGACTGGTTTCTCATGCCATAAAGTATTTCTGAAGACAATGCAAACGGTATTTTTGAAGACAAGCCTATGTAAAGAAATATATCAATTTTTAAAGTTTAGAGGGCAATAATTTTCTGGATATAAAACTTGTATTTCATTTACTTACAACTATCACATACAGCCAGCTCCAGGGGCAAGCAGCTTGGCTTGAATTTTTATCACTCCTCCTTGTGGTTCTGCTGGTTCTACTCACAGCAGACTCCTAAGCAATTATCTGCTGTTCCTGCAGATCTTTTCCACTTTATCTGTACAATTAAAAGACTAGGTAGACGGAATCTCAGTTTGGAAATGTGGGACTGTGGTCCCTTGGACACCTTTGGCCACAGCAACTAAACATACACCTCATCTAATACACTCAATCAGAAGCAAATCTTTTTGCACAGCTTTGCCTCTTAGCATCTCACCAAGGTTTGTTCATTCATTTTAATTTTAATTAAAAAGCCTTTCCTTCTCCTGGGAGTAACACTAGAAAGAGAAAGAGAAAACCATAGCGATATTTACATATTCTCACCTCATGTGCAAAACCTATTCTGGCATCATTAGAAGTAAAGTTGATCAAAAACACACAGCAATCAAACTCAGATGGATAGGCAGGGAAGAGGGGCAGAAGCAGCTATGTTTATAAAGTATTCTGCTTCAAAAAGATCTTTTTCTTTATGATAATATGCACAAATTATACAAAACCCATTATTCCCTCATGCCTCTATGGCTTTTACAGTGATTTCGGTAACCCGCATTTATCACATTCATTAGGCACATCTCCGGGGCCCTAAATTAAATAAAATTAAATGGCAAACTGCTTCCAAATATTTGCATCAATATTAATTTGGAAGCAGGGATTGTTCTGTTTGCTGTTTCTTCTAGTTTGTCCTACTTTCATCTGTCAGGATTTCACAAACAGCTGGTGGTGCTGACTACAATGGGAATTAATCTTCCATAATATATCCATTATTTTTCTGAGCTATACCCATGAGTTCCCAGGAAAACATTCTGAGCTTTGTAATTTCTTTCTCAATGAGCCAGTCACCCAAATTCCTGGTGCCAAGACTTCCCCTCACTTCATTCTGTCAAAATCAATTAAATAGTTTACAGAGGCTTTACATACGAATATCAGTCTCTTCTCAAGTTACACATGCATTTGTTCGAGGATTAATGCCTCAGGCACATTGGAAAATATCATCAAATATCTGGTTCACTGTGGATAAAACATCTGAGGCTTAAGATAAACAATGGCTCTTGTTACACTCCTCTTCTAGTCCACCATATTTCTGGGATGGATTGTCCCCAAGTGAATGCCTGTTTCAATTAAGCCTGATCATCCAGGAGGCTTCTAGTTTAAAATGGAATATAAAAGTCACAGATATCATACAGGCATACTCATCAGGAAATATCCCGACCATTTGGGGTAAAATATATTTTATTTTTCATTTTCATAGGTTACTGGGGAACAGGTGGTGTTTGGTTACACGAGTTAGTTCTTTAGTGGTGATCTGTGACATTTTGGTGCACCCACCGTCTGAGCAGTATACACCGCATACAACTCGTAATCTTTTATCCCTCACCCCCTTCCCACTCTTTCCCTGAGTCTCCAAAGTCCATTGTGTCATTCTTATGCCTTTGCATCCTCATAGCTTAGCTCTCACTTATGAGTGAGAACATATGATGTTTGGTTTCCCATTCCGGAGTTACCTCACTTAAAACATAATCTCATTTGGGGCAAAGTATTTAACTACAAGCCCTACTGTCAGCTTGCAGTGGTCAGACAGTTATTACATGGCCCCTCTGTCATGGACATCCCATCTACATCATTAAACATGTCCCCAACCTGAATTCTTTTACTGCTTTCCTATCAGACACTTACACAACAGCGTGTGCGTTTGTGTGAGAATGTGTTTTTGCGAAGTCAAAAAAAACGATGCAGTTTGTAGTGACTACTGTGGGTTACTGAGTCCCCTCACTACACCCTCCTGCCTTTTCCTCACCACTGTGTTGCATACCTGTGGTTTGGGTAGGACTGACCCCCCCCAGCTCCAGGGATGGGAAAGGAAGTGGATCTAAACTCTCCCGGGCCTACATCCTCTGGTGTCTAGTGATTGGCTGAGGTAGACACATGACCAAGGCTGATCCAATCAGAGGGAAATCAAAGACCCTTTCTCATTGGCCGAGTGTAAGGGCTGACTTTCCCCATGAAATAAGCAGTCTGCAAACAGAAAGCCCAGAATTGCTAACCCTTCCAGGAGGTAAGCTAGCCTGCATACTAGAATTATCTTGGAATTTTTCTCAACATTAATTCCTCTGTGCACCCCAAGAATTGCCAAAGGTTCAGGCTGGCAGGGATACCTAGAGCTGATTATTTTGGAGTCCCTTCTCCCCTCCATTTTACAGGTGAAGGAACCAAGGCTGAAAAGATGGATTGAACTTGTCCCCTATCACACAGCACCACTATTTCGATTCAGCTTTTATTCAGATTTCAGTAGGTTCTCTCCATAAAAGCTTTTTCAATCGCTTCATTTAAATGTAAAAATAGGCCAGGCACTGTGGCTCACGTCTGATTTAATCCCAGCACTTTAAAAAGCCGAGGCGGGTGGATCATTTGAGGTCAGGCATTGGAGACCAGCCTGGCCAACATAGTGAAACCCCGACTCTACTAAAAATACAAAAATTAGCTGGGTGTGGTAGTGCATACCTGCAGTCCCAGATACTTGGGTGGCTGAGGCATGAGTATCGCTTGAACCCTGGAGGTGAAGGTTGCAGTGAGCTGAGATCAGCCACTGCATTCCAGCCTGGTCCAGCCTGGGCAACAGAGTGAGATTCTGTCTCAAAAAAAAAAAAAAAAGTGAAAATAATCTCACAGTTTTCAAACATTTGGATCAGCTAACAGAGAAAATGATATTATGAGGAAAAGAAGTGAAAGAAAAGCAATGCCTCCGAACCATATAATCAACAGCACAGGCAATTAAAGTGTGCGTTTGAGTGAGGGATAGAATGCAGAACTTGGTATCAGCAGTAATACAATTTTGTATCTAAAATTATGGAGAACTAGAGTGACAGAATCGGCTGGAAAACGCTTCAACTCTTTATTTCACTATTCTTGTTCATATTTCCTCTGTTTCTGATATAAAATCCAGTGGATTTTCAAGTACTAGATATGGCAAAGACAACATGCTGTTCCCAAACCCACTTCCTGTACTCCATGGGCACACGGCTAAATTGTTACCCAATGTCCTTTGCAGAAGGGTGTGGTCATGTTACAGGTGGAGGGCCACTGGAATGTGAGTAGAGATGGCGAGTGTGCTCCATTTCCTGGCCTGCCCTTTAACCAATCCATAACTGCGCATTCTCTCTACCCAAACCGGAGACCTTGTAAGCTGTATGTTGAAGATGACAGAATGACACAATGGAAGGAGTCTAAACTCCAGGATTACTGATGGAACACAGCCACCTGCAGATCAGAAATGCCAGCGAAACACGGGAGAAGGTTTCGCTGTGTTAAAACATGGAGATTTCAGGTTCATCAGCTTGTCAGGGTAATGTATCCAGTAACACCTTAACTAATACAGTAGGAAGTGTCTAAACCAAGACTTGTTCTGAAAAAGATATACATGGAGCCTCCATTAGCTCAGAAAGGAGAGCAGAGAAGGTCATATTTAAAACAAGACAATAAACAGGTGGTGAAATAACAGTCAGCTTCAGGGGAAGCTCTCTGCTACCCGCTCGGGGTCTGCACAATTCTAAATCACTGCAAAGCCTGTATTCATAACCAATGATTTCCCAAAAATGGTTTTGAATGATGATGACAGAATTACTCAATATACTCCAAAAGCAGAATCAAAGTCGAAATTGCTGCCTTCTCCCTACTTTGCTCTTGATAAAACCAATAGTAAAAGTGGCTGTTGCCACGTCTCTGTCCAGAGAATACAATGTTTGCAATTATCCAGGAAAATAAAATTGTCCTCGCCGAAACCATGATCTTGTCCCTAAGGGCTGCTCCACTCCCACAGCCAAACAAGAGTGATGGTAGGCACTAGGATAGAAAAACTGTAAGCCTCCTGCACCTGAGGGGACATGAGGACTCCAGTCCCCACTCTGCCACATGCCAGGGACATGGCCTTAAGCAAATCACCAACTTCTCTTGGTTTTCATCACAACTGTCGTCTATAAAATGAGGTTACCAAAGCCTAACTTGCTCAGCAGGGAGGAGGGCCAGAGGAGATGAAGGTTGACATTATTTCAAACAAAAGTAAGAAAAGAGAAATGGAGAGAGGGAAGGAGAAAGGGAAGAATAAAGGGAAGGAAGGAAGGAGAAAGAGGGAGGACAGGATATATTTTTCCAAAACGACATGTGAATTGAAATTAACAATGTGTCTGCAATGTTAGAAATTCTTAAGAATGATCAAGGTCACATACCGGAACTGTGCATGAGTACCTGGAATAAGGCTGAGGATAGAAACTATTGTTTGGGCGCAGGAGCTATAGGAACAGGGACCCCTATGCTGTTTTAAGCCGTGGCTCACCGTAGTGTGGGATGATGCTCCAGGCCATGGCAGATGCGTAGAGGCCCCCAGTCATCCAGAAGATGCCCAGCCAACTGAGGTGTTCTCCTCTCTTCTCCCGAGACAAGAATTCAGAAAAATAGGCAAAAACAATCGGCAGAGCACCCCCAATACTGCAAAGAGAAATTGCCAGAGAGAAAGAATGAAGTCATACACTAAAAATGGTCATAGCAGAAACCAAGTTGCCTATACCCCACCTTAGGCTCCGTGGTGAAATGACCCACTGAATTTAAGAAAATGGCCAGGCAGTTCCTCTCTACATGTGGGAAGTAGTCTTGGATTATTTTAACATTACACACTGACTTCCAAGGCTAATCCTAACCCAACTCTTTCTAAGGTTCGATTTTAATATAGTATCCTGAAAGTCAAACAAAAAGTCAGTCCAAGGGTTTCTAGAGTTACCACTCAGAGACAGAGTACCAGAATGGATGGGCCATTGGTCTTGGAGGGTCCAGCTCCAGCTCTCTCAGAACATACCCAATGCCTGAGATGAGTCGGCAGAAGAGGAAGGCTCCATAACCCTGCACGAAGGAGGAGAGGGAGGCGAAGGAGGCATTGACGGCCAGAGATATGCTGAGGACTCGCTTCCTTCCCAGCTTATCAGCCAGGCCGCCCAGGATGAAGGCCCCTGCCATCATTCCCAAGTAGACTATCATCCCTGTGATGAGGGGATGGAGGGGAGAGAATAGAGAGAAAAGACAAAAGATTAGAGACTATACGATGTTTAGAAAATAAAATGCTCATTTTTACTTATCCTAGAATTTTTGTGTCATAGACACAAAATGGTAGAATGTGATATCTGTGGCAGATTGGAAGTGCTATACAAATGTGACCTTTTACAAATGTTACCTTAAAAAAATGGCCTCACCAGGTTTATACACATGTACACAGACTAACACAGATCACTCAAAGCTGAGATAGCTGTAAGACCACTCACTTAGCTGCATAATCTGTAGATGAGGGAAATGCGTCAAGTTTTTAAGCAAGGAGACTGTTTGTGCTGCAGAAGCCCTCAACTGGTGGATTACGTTTCAGGAGAGAGTTTCCAGGGTAAAGTGTGGCAAAGTGGATATGGGAAGTGTTAGGAAGGAAAAGCATGGTCCAGGTGAAAAACAGCAATTGCCACCAAGGCCAGCTATCTTATCACCCAAGAAGGACCTTTCTTCAAGCTACAACCAATGAATAGACTTAAGGAAATGTAGCTTGTTTGTATATGATGTGAGATAAGGGTTCAGTTTCATTCTTCTGCATGTAATATCCAGCTTTCCCAATGCAATTTATTGAAAAGACCGTTCTTCACCCCCCTGTGTGTTCTTGGCACTTTTGTTGACAATCAGCCATAAATGTGTGAATTTATTTCTGAGCTCTCCATTCTGTTCTATTGGTCCATATGTCTGTGTTTATGCCAGTCCTATTTTTTTTTTAATTACTACAGTTGTGTAGTATATTTGAAAGAAGATAGTGTGATGTCATAAGCTTTGTTCTTTTTGCTCAAAATTACTTTGCCTCTCCAAGTATTGTGTGGTTCTATCTGCATTTTAGGATTTTTTTTTATTTCTATGAAAAATGCTACTGGAATTTTGATAGATACTGCATTGAATCTGTAGATTACCTTGGGCAATATAGATACTTTAACAATATTAATTCCTTCTATTCATAAACATGAGATAGCTTTCCATCTATTTGTATCTTCTATTTCTTCATCAATGTCTTATAGTTTTCAGTATTAAGACCTTTCACTTCCTTGGTTAAATGCATTTCTATTTTTTTAATGTTATTGTAAATGAAATTCTTTCCCAGATTTTGTTTTCAAATATTCATTGTTATTATGTAGAAACACTACTATTTTTTATGTTGGCTTCTTATTTTGCAACTTTACTGAATTTGTTTATTAATTCTAACTTTTTTTGGTGGAGTCTTCAGGGTTTTCTATGTATACAATGCCATCTGCAGAGAGAATTTTACTTCTTCATTCATGACTTGGATGCTTTTCTGGCCTACTTGCTCTATGTTGAATAAAAGTGGCAAGAGTGGGCATTCTTCTCTTGTTCCTGATACTAGGGGTAAAGCTTTCAGCTTTTCATTATTGACTATGATGTCAGTTGTGGGCTTGTTACATATGGCTTTTTATACTTAGTTTGTTGAGAATTTTTATCATGAACGGATGCTGAATTTTTTCAAATGCTTTGTCTGCATCTATTAAGATGATCATATGATTTTTATCCATTATTATATTAATGTCGTGTATCACATTTATTTATTTGCATATGTTTAAACATCCTTTCCTGCCAGGGACAAATCTTACTTGATCATGGTATATGATCCTTTGAATGTGCTGTCGAATTTAATTTGCTAGTATTTAGTAGAAGATTATTGCACCTTTGTTCATTGGGAATATTGACCTGTGATTTTCTTTTCTTGTGGTGTTCTTCTCTGGCTTTGGTACCAGGGTAATGCTGGACCTGTAAAATGAGTTTGTAAATATACCTTTTCCTTCAATTTTCTGGAAGAGTTTGAGAAAGATGGGCATTAATTATTCTTTAAATGTTTGGTAGAATTCAGCAATGAAGCCAGCAGGTCCTAGGCTTTTCTTTGTTGAGAGATTTTTGTTACTAATGCAATCTCTTTGGTCATTATTGGTTTGTTAAGATTTTCTATTTCTTCATAACTGAGTCTTGGTCGATTGTATGTTTCTAGAAATCTATGCATTTCTTATAGATTACACAACTGGTTGAGTGTAATTTTTCATAATTCTTGTGATCATTCATATTTCTGTGGTATCAGTTGTGATATCTTCTCTTTCATTTCTAATTTTCTTTTTTCCTGAGTCTAGCTAAAAGTTTGTCAGTTTTATCTTTTCAAAAAACCAACTTGGTGCTTCAACTATTCCACTGTGCTGCTCTTTATAGATAAACATTGGTCAGATTCCCTCAGCAATTCCTGGTGCTTTCACTACTAAACCCCACTGTGCAAGACTATGGAGGTACCGGAGAAAATAAAAAGAGTTTCTCAAATTCTGTCTTAGAAGTCTAGAAAAAGGAAGAACAGAGGAAAAATGAGCCTATCATCAGGGAAGGAAAATATAAAATTAACAACTTCTCTGGAACAGCTATGCTATTAGACTCATTTAAAATCTGTCTTTAGCAAAAGAAATTTTAAAAATACATTTGGAAAATTAGAATTCAGTGGAGTTATCAAAAATGTCTTTAGTGTAAAGCAGATAAGGAAGTAGTTAGAAAACTAGAAATAATCATCCTCAATTTCACTCAACAAGCTCAGTGGCATATTAGAGTCATTTTGACCCTTTAATATACTGAGATTTTTGAGGATATTGAAAACCATGATTGGTACTTGCAGAGTAGAGGGGGAGGAGAAGGAGGCTGAAAGGAGGAGGGATGTGAGGAAGTGGAAGAGACTTTTAATTGGTGGTAACACAACAAAGGAAATATAATACCCCCCTCCCACTTGGAAGAGGGAGGAGCCTGCAGTGACAGGCATCATGCAAGCAAGAGCCCAATTCTGAGACTGAGACATCTAGGCCATGATCCTGGCTCCACGATTACCACGGCATGACTGTGGGCAGCGCATTCAGCCTCTCTGACCATTATTACTTCTTTGTAAAATTCAGACAACAGTGCTTATCTTTGCAGAATTGTTAGGATTGTATAGGTGAGTGGATTTAAAATATCTGGCAAAATGCCTGGCACAAAAGTAAATGCACAATAATAAAAACTGCTATTGATGTTATTAGCAGTGTAGCTGAAAATTGTCTGGGACCTTGGAAAGCCATGGGATTAGAAAAATAAAAATAAGATGGTGACATTTTAAAAACAAGCCAATCATATACTAAAGGAATCTGAGGAAAGAGGATAGAGAATAGCAGAGAAAACTTCTTTTTAGTAGTATGCCCTTTAAACATACCTCCCTCTCGCCTTACCTGGAGAAGGAGCCAGGTTCTAATAAAAAGCTTTTTCTGAACAATATTTTTGAAGTTTCCTCTAACAAGACTTTGAAGAGGGGAATTTTGTTTGTTTTTTTTTTTGCTAACTCATATTTCTTTAGTTCCCACATTAAATGTCATTTCCTTAGAAAGGCACCCCTGATGTTCCAAACTAAGGCTCAACCAACTTTTTCTATAAAGGGACACAGCATAGATATTTTACTTGTAAAATGTACTTTGCTATCTTCTATGGTGTCTGTCACATCATATTATTATTATTCCTAAGTTTACAACCCTTTAAAAATTAGGTCACAGGCTTGTGGGCCACAGTTTGTTGGCTCCTGTTCCAAATTTCAGCCATCTGATAGACTTTTGGCAGTGTACCATTGCTTTCCCTTCATATCTCATGCCTCTGTTTGATATTATATATTTATTTATTTGATATTTGCCAAACTCCTGTGACCGTAAACTCCTGGAGGAAGGGACCATGTTGGTTTTGCTTGAGTAGAGTTCGACACTGTGTCTCTGGCACAGAGATGTACGTGTAATAGGTACTCCATTAACATTTGTTCAATAAGTAAAACAATCTAAAAGTAATTCCTATTCACTATAGAAAAATCTGAAAAAAATACCCCTCAAAATGTACAAAAGGTAAAACAAAAATCTATTCATCATACCACTCAGAGACAGCTGTTAGCAGGCTTTATTTTTGTATTTGTATATGTACATGTGTAACCACATACTGTATTTACATGATAGAAACCTTTCTGTATCAAAAGCTTCATAGTCTAGCTTTTCACTTAATAAACAACTCAGCAGCCGGGCGCAGTGGCTCACGCCTATAATCCCAGCCCCTTGGGAGGCTGAGGCAGGTGGATCACTAGGTCAAGAGATCAAGACCATCCTGGTCAACAAGGTGAAACCCCGTCTCTACTAAAAATACAAAAATTAGCTGGGCATGGTGGTGCACGCCTGTAGTCCCAGCTACTCAGGAGGCTGAGGCAAGAGAATTGCTTGAACCCAGAAGGAGGAGGTTGCGGTGAGCCGAGATTGTGCCATTGCACTCCAGTCTGGGTAACAACAGCGAAACTCCGTCTCAAAAAATAAATAAATAATAAACAACTCAGCAAAGAACATTTTGCGTATATGTCTTTGCTGATGCTTCTAGTTATTTGCTCAGAATAGATTCTAAGAAATCGAATCATGAAGTCAAAGGAGATCAACAACTGTGGCTCTTGGGACCCAATGGCCAAATGTCCTTCCAGGGAGCTGGCAGGTGTCAGAAACCTCTCACCAGCTTTAGAGATTCTTTTCACAAAGACAGAATATTTCCTCTCTACACCTGCCAAATGTCCTTCCAGGGAGCTGGCAGGTATCAGAAACCTCTCACCAGCTTTAGAGATGCTTTTCACAAAGACAGAATATTTCCTCTCTACACCAGAGGCAACAGGATAAGATGTGCCATCAGACCACACTGGCTTACCATGGTGACATAAAAGAAGAGGTCCTGTGTGGGTGAGCTTCTTTATTTAGCAATTAACCAAAGACAAAGAAGCCAGTTCTAACCCTTTTTTTTATTGAATACATAGAAATTAAATGCATTAATTATCCTGGGAGGATTATGAGCTTCTTTTTCCTGCAGTGACTCAAATATTTATTTGACTGTATGCATATGCTTTGCAGGAATAAAAATCATCATCTTCCAACTAAACCATCTCCATTCCATCTATAATAACATTTCTAAAAAATAATTCCTGTCATTTCCATTTCATTGATTTATTACTCAACCAAATACACCCCCTCAAAGGGTAATATTCTCTTGGACTAGGGTATGGGGTTCACAGTCCCTCAAAGTGGTAAATGTGATAAATGTTTAACATATGTGGGAATCCCACAAAGAACCCTCACTCTGGGATTAAATAATGGAGGAACATCAGGGTATCCATCTGCATACCCTATGAAACAAGAAGTGTTGGGTAAGTCAGCCAGGCGCTTTGTTTATGTGGCATCTGATGCTTGGAAACTTCTGGAAGAGTAAACACTTTCTTTGGGGTTAAAAAGATTTGGCTTTAACAAGTTGTCTAATGGAAACCGATCTAGAATCACCATGTTAGACTTTTCTCATCTATTATGGATCCAGTAAACTCAAGTGAATAAGTCTTCAGAAGTGGGTTAACTTTTCCATTCTCTTGGTAGTTAGAACTATTCCCTAAATCTCACATAAGAGATTTGGATACAAATGTGTAGAGGAGAAATGAAGGGACAAAAGAATTAGTGTTTGTTGATCTCCTGCCATGTGCAAGATACTATGATAGGTCACATGTGTAATAATTTTGATTAGTCATTCCAACCTTGTGAGGGAAGTATTAATGGCTTCATTTAACAGATGAGGAACATGAGGTTAGGAGATTTCCTCTCTAACCACAATTATTAAAATTTAAGTAAACTTTCCCAAAATCTGATGAAAGAACCTAGTATTATAGTTCAATGAGTCACCAATGCCCCAGATTATGAAATAGCCTGTGAGAAAAGATACACCAGTGCTATTCAAGGACAGCAGGGTTGGGGTGAGGCATTTGTCACTCTGCCTGACGATGCAACATTCTCGATCGCCCTGGCCCGTCAGCAAGCCACAGCATTGCAGAAGAGAAGAACCATTCCTCCTGGAGGCCCTAGGTTCTGAATGTGTCCAGTAGGCCCAGAGGTCAGGATCTACGGGCAGATCGAAAAGTCTGAGACACAGAAGCCCCGCACTTCAGCAACATTGTGTAAGGACAGGGCCTTCAGTCAGGAAGGGTTTCTCTCTCCAACCATGTATAGGGGAAACTAAAGGCTTTGCCTGGCAGCCGAGAGATTTTATCATCCCAGGAGTTGGATAACCAAGCTCTAAACCATGGGACCACTTTCTGGGCCAAGTAGTGAGCAATGAGGAGACTCCAAGCTCAGGTTCCTGGCTTTGTCTTTGGTGAGTAGAGACATGTCCACCGCTAGAGCGGAAACAGCTTAAAGGATTTAAGACACCAGCAAGGTTTCCAATGGGGGCTCACCCTAGCCTTGGGGCAAAGGAGTATCTGTCACTTTCCTTAATCTTCTCTCAGGCCAAAAAGAAGAAGCATTAAGAAAGATTCCCTGAGGATACTGCAAGAACCCTGCAATTGCCTTGTTCACAAACTACCACACTAGAGATGTCTCAGAAAAGCAGCTTCCCTTTTGGTACCTACTATCCAGAATGACTCCAGGTGAGACACACGAGAGAAGGGGCCACCTGGGCCAGTGGAGGTATGACACCTCATCTCAGACATGACCATAACCCAGTGTGGCTCAGTGAAGCCTCTCCCATTTCACTTAAGACCAAGTTGTGGTCATTTATAGAGGATGGAATACTGTGTCTGATGGGATACAGGAATAGTCCAGGGGTCTCATAAGAGGGCTAGTTGTGGAGTAGGGCTGAGCTGAAGCTGAGATGAAAAGAGATGATCAAAGAGCCAGAGAAGGAATCAGTCGTGATATTGAAATTGCCAAACTGCATTCTCTACGCCAGCAAGAGTCTGGGACAGGAGCAAAAGAATAAGTAAGTCCCATCCTCTGCTTTCAAAATGTCACACTCTAGCAGAAATAAAGAGGGGAAAACGAGGGTGGCTATGGGAAATAGGGCAGGGGCTACAGAATGAACACAGCAAGAACTCTGGTGAGCTGGTAATGGGGAAGAGGGAGGGAGCAAAGCTTGGCTGCCTTGGAATAAGCTGATAGCTGGGGAGTGGGAGGTGGTGGTGAAGGGGGTGGGCAGGGCTGAAATTCACACCAAGAGACTAGAAGGTATCAAGATGGGTTATTGACAGAAGTCAAACTCATGAACTGTGTCAACATCAGTTCTTCCAGAACTCAGATGCCTTTTGGTAAGATGACTCTGAACAGGAAGGCTGCCTTGACTTTGAAGGTCATCATCTCCCGTGTTACAGTAGAGACGAGTTACTTCAGGACTGGAAGCCATCTATATTTATCTCTAGGGACACTTGGATATCTGGCTCTGGATCTTGGGCCAGATAAGAGCAGAAGAATTTGTGATGTGCTATTTAAAGTCTGAACTCCTCTGGCCACCCTGAGGGCCACTGTGTTGACTGATGGTTTTCAATGGCATAACTGGTTTGTCAACCCAGCTTGATCATGAAAACCCCTCTGGGCACTTCCGCTTTGAGCTCTTGTGAAGTGAAGATTTCTTGCACAGACCTTGGTGGCCCATGTGTGAATGAGAAGCACACAGAAAGTTGTGCCTCGAGGTCTCTTGGATCCCTGTGGCTTCCCTACACTCCTTGCCTACAATCTCTCTCGCTCCATGGTGCCCTCTGCCCCGATCTAAAAACCTTCTGTGAACATGTGCAGTAGAGCCCTTTCAAAGCCAAACTAATGACATCGTTGCATTTCCTGATCTCAGTGTTGCAAAAGCAGATGCCAACAGGGGCCAGGCAGGTTATACAAATGGGTAATACTTCCAGGCATCCCTAACAGGGAGTGTGGGGACAGAGGAACACATGCTCATCTAAAGGGAACAGCCAGCACCTAACTCCAGCCAACTGCTGCATTACAGAAGATAGCCCCTATTCCTACTGTTTCAAAAAGAACCAGAAATCTAGACTGCTAAATAAAATCTCAGTTTTAAAGCACTACTCACCAAACAGTAGTTTCATCTACTGTTTGAGAACCCTGCATGAAAGAGATTTGTGCAGGCTTTAACAGTATGTTTAGAAAGTGAGGATTTACAGTTTTTAAAAATAATAGGTACCTCATGGGTCAAATCTCTAAATCCTATGACAGTTACTCTTAATCTGCTATTCACTCTTTTATCAAGCATTGAGCAACCCCTGGATACTGAAGTCCTAGGCTCTCTCCCACCTCAGAGTCTGCACACCGCTCTTTCCTCTTCCTAGAATCTTCTTTGTTCAGGTCTTTGCATAGATAGCTCCTCATATTTCAGGCCAAATCTCAAAGAGGCATTCCCAGACCATCCATCTACAACAGGCTCTCCCTCCCACAGGTGGAATCGTACAGACCAGTTCGAAGGTCATCACAAGTATTTCAAGTGAATGATGCTAATGCCTTGGACCAGATTGGCAGGTGGAGTGGTAAGAAGTGGCTGGATTCTGGGTGCATTTTAAACGTTGCCTCCAGAGGAAGGGTGGTAACGAAAGCAAGCAATGAACATGATCCCCAAAGAAGTCAGTGACAATACAGAAGAGATTCAAGGACTAAGCCCTGAAACATTCCAACATTTAAAGGCCAGGAAGAGGAAGAGAGACCAGCGATGGAGTACAAGAAGGAGCAGCCAGTGGGCAGCTGGAAAACAAGGAGACAGAGGTAGCTTAGACATCCAACAAAGAAAGTGCATCAAGGGGGAGAGAGTGACCAGCAGTTACAGTAGCTGTGAATAGGTGAAGAAGCTGAGGATGAGAGCTGACTGCTGAACTGAGCAGGTGGAGGCCAGGCGTGATCTAGACAAGAACAGGTTTCTGAAGAGGTGAGGATTAACTCCCGTGTAAAGATGCAACGTCCTCACTCATTCATCCGACTGAAAGTGGGTTCAAGTGAGAAGGGGAAGTGAGGAACTGGATTCAGTGAATTTTACTGGGAAGGGAACAGAAAAGACGTGTGGGAAAAAGAACCGTGTGGTGTGCCAGTGGGAATGATTCCATAGAGAGATAAATATTGATGAAGAGGAGTTACAAAATGATGAGGAAAATGTTTACAAAAGTGATGTTCTGGAAGATGAGAGGGGATGGGATACGGGTGGCCCGGTGAGCCCCACCCTGGTCAGCACAGAGGAAGGTAGGTGTGGCAGTGGGGACTGTGGACGTTCTTCTCTGGTTGCTTCTGTTTTTCTCAGTTCAGGAGGAACTGAGTTTGTGAGTCTGAGAGAGAAGATGAGGAAGAGATGCTGGAAATTGGAAAACAGTGGGTAAGACACAAAATCACCATGGAGGAGAGCGTGAAGGGATGAGGGAAATGAAGGATGATGGCTAGCAGCACAGAGGGTCCCCTGGAGGCTCCGGATCATAAATTCAGTGAGGCCAGTGGGCAACCATTTGTGTTCTGCATTCCTGACCAGCCACGTACAGCAATGAGGTATAGGGACAGACTGAGGAAAAGTCAGATGCAACCAGGTGTGGGGAACACGGCCAAAAAAGAGAGGTGCAAGGTGATGTGCTCAGGAGGTGACTGTGATGATGGACATGACATTATGTTCAGTGAGGAATGCAGTGAGAAAGAGGGAGCAATAAGAGACAGTTAGATTAAAAAGCTGAAGATTGGAGAGGACCTTAAGGAAATGAGAGACCAGGACTGAGGAAATCACTTATTAAAATCTCCAAGGACAATAACAGAAATATGCTTGGAATGTGACAGTGAGGAACCTGGAACTACAATTCTCCAGGAATGAGAGCACATGGCCCAGGGGTCAGTGGAAGAATGTGTAGTAAGTGATACTCTTGGATGACAAGAAATTTGAATATGAGATCTTTTAGTGAGGAGAGAAGGAGAGTGGCCTGAAAGTGTCCAGGGGAGGAAGAAAGAGCAATGGTGTAAGAGTGGAGGCTGACAGGGCAGGTAGCATCCTCAGAGGAGAAGGTAACATCCTCAGAGAAGAAGGAGGAAGCATACGGGAATGCAAGTGTGGGTGTTAAGGGGTGTCCTGGGAGACGTGGGACTTCCATTGGTGATTGACATACAGGGATAAAGAGCACAGTGAAATTTGTCCTGATCTTGGTGGCAAGTGTTGAGGAGAAAAAATCCTGGGAAGTCTACCAAGAGTACATTGAATTCTAGAATCTTCTTTACTCCTGCCAGTGGAAAAATGGAGGTCAGAGGGAATCATCTTGGCTTTGTTTTGTTTTGTTGTTTAGTCTTTTTATTAAAATGTTGGCTCCATGAGAGGAGGGACTTACACCTCTTGTTCATCCGTAAACAAGCCAGTGAGTAAGCTGACTCCTTAAAGAGTTATTGAGTAAAGTGAAAAATTAAAAATATACAAATAGAAGCTCACATTTACTGGATCCTTACTGTGTGCCAGAGACTGTGATGAGCCCTGTATGTGCTTTATCTTCTTTAATCCTCGCAATGGTTCTGTAAGCAGGTACTAATAATATTCTAATCTCACAGATTAAGAAACCAAGGTTAGGGAGGTTAAGTGACTTGTGTAAGGTGATAGTGTTGGTGATATATCCAAGATATGAAGTCAGTCTACTTTTAAAACCCTTATGCCTGTGACAGACTCTGTCGGTCACATTCCCAACAGCCTTTTTCCCTTTGCTTCCTTGGTAAGGGAATTCTGGCTTTTGCTCAGGTACTGTGTTCAGAGAGATGGCCTCCCCAAACACACTCAACCCTAGGGAATCAATCATAGTTAATTTAAGATGGTCATCTTCATCCAGTTCTTCTTGCCAGTAAGCAATAAGACATGGTGGACACCTGCCAGATGATAATGGGAAAGCCATGTGGGAGGGCGTAGAGCTTACAGCTATGGTGGCCACCTTGTGACCGTCAGGCAAAGTAAAGAGAATCACAGGCATGCTGGCCAGACAGTGGCACACACCTGTAATCCCAGCACTTTGGGAGGCTGAGGTGGGGGGGGATCATGAGGTCAGAGATCAAGACCATCCTGGCCAACATGGTGAAACCCCGTCTCTACTAAAATACAAAAAAAAAAAAAAAATTAAAATTAGCCAGGGGTGGTGTGTGCACCTGTAGTCTCAGCTACTTGGAACTAAGGCAGGGGAATGGCTGGAACCCAGGAGGCGGAGACTGCAGTAAGCCAAGATTGCACCACCACACTCCAGCCTAGCGACAAAGCAAGACTTCGTCTCAAAAAAAAAAAAAAAAAGGAGAATCGCAGACATGCCAACCTCACGACCTGACATCAGTGAATCATTGAACCAACTCTGGTACCACCTACTTTTAAAATTCTTTATCAATAAATAATGAGTATCTTTATGATTGAAAGCCATGGTTACCAGAAGCCACATGCATCCTATACACATGCTGCCATCTAAAAAAGAAATCACACTAATGAAAGATTATATGATTGGCTTAAATAAGCATCCCTATGAATACACGGCAAGACAACTTGACACAGAGGAAAGAATTCTGTGCCAACAGTCAGGAGTCCCAGGTTCTGGTCTGAGAGTACATGACTCTGACCAAATCACTTTCTTCTTTGGGCTCAGTTTTTTCAAGTCAGAATCAAAGGGCATGCTGGAAGTTCTCCTTTCTCTCTTTCACTTCTAATATTAGATGGCACTATAATTTTGTAATTCATGCCTTATGCCTTATAATCTGTTATCATGTCTCCTTTCAAGGATAAAACTTCCCTTTCTAGGACCCAAAAGTGGTGAACAAGAGAGGCCAAGGCAAGGACAAAACTTCTTTGGACTATTTTCCACACATCCCAGCAGAGACCGATGTATGCCACTGAGTCAGCAAAATCTCCAGTGACGAAGCAGAAAGTGTACATTCCTTACATTCAAGCAGCCCAGGCCAGCCCACACCGAGAAGAGGATGTTCACACCCAGTCTGTTCAGTGGACCCCATGGGGCATGTCAAAGGCTAGTACATTTTGGGGACTTTCTATCATACCTCCTTTCTTCCATCCCTGCTAATATTTGTGCTTTTCCAGCTTTCTTCTCTGAAACTAAAATCAATCCTTTGCAAAGTGACACTCAGTTCATCTGAGCTTGTGCTGGTTAAGGTTTGTAAAATAAAGAGGGATTTTATACCCACTGGCCTACAAAGAGTCCTTTTAGCTGGCAGTCATGAGCTCCACCAAGGACCTGAGTGTTCCCTGTCTGATGGGGCTGCTGGTGGAAGGGATGCGGGAAATTCTTTGTGTTCTGTTGCTCTGCTCTATACTTAGTGACAAATCATCTCTTGGGACCGATATGGAAGATGGCAATGTCACCACTCAGATCTCTGGAAGCCTATTCTAGGCTGACAGTCTGTGCCTCAGGGATCACAACAGACCCCTGCAGTTTGCCCTTCCAATGAAATCAACACAAACAAAACCCCTCTCTTACCTACTGAGATGGCTGGCACTGACTCCAGTACGTTGATAGAGGCCAATGCCTACTTCACACTTGCACTTTATTGGGGTCACCCAATTTGCATAAAAGTTGTTAAGATTATGTGTGTCATGCACACCTGGAAAAATCTTCCAAGGATGAGACAGCAAGTAAAGGAGACGCAAAAGACTTTCAAGTCAGATACACCTGGACTTTTCAAACCCTAGATCTGTCACCAACCAGTTCTCACAAGTTACTTTATCCTCTTATAGCCGATGTTTCCTCATCTGTTAAACAGTGAAAATAAGGTTTACCTCGCAGGTCATTATAAAGGTTAGAAATGGTGTAATATAAGATACCTGGGGCAAAATGGATGCAGAGAAAGAGCTTATCAAATTATAACTCTTGGTAGTAGTGGTAGTGATATAATCATTATAATTTGCTTTTTAAATTTGAAAAAAAGTAACAGGTTATACAAGTCAGAGGGAAATAACTGACTTGTTCACATCAGTTTCTTCTGCGTTCTATGAATAAGTCTGTATGGGAGAAAACAAACTTTTTAACTTCATTAGTATAAAGAAACCCAGGTGACAATGAGTGGCAACACAGAACCAGAAAGTCACATTAGGAACTGGAGTCCAGCACTCATCCCTGGAGGTCACTGAGCAACACATCCCTCATTGCCAAAATACAGACCATCACCCTGCTCATCACACACAGTCATTTGAAGATCAAATAAGAGTGATTAGGAAAACCGCTAAAGATCTATAAAGCACTGTACAAGATTTTTTAATGCAGTTCCATTTTTTTCATGCTACCCAAGATATGTGCAAATATTCCAAACATCATCGCAAGCCCAAGAAAGAAGCCATGTGGGGATCACTCCTACTTTTTATATAGCACAACAAGCTAAAACAGTGACACCTCAGCAGCTCCTCATACACAGTCTTTGCATAAACTACCTGGTTCTCTACTCTGGCTGCACAATCACATCACTAGAGAGCTATTAAAAAATGCATATGCCCATGACTCACCCATAGATGTTCTGGCTTAATTATTCTAGAGCAAAGCCTGTGGTTTATTTTAGCAGCTCCCCAGGTGATTCTATTGTGCAGCCAGGATTAAGGACATTCATCTAGAGCAGTGGTTGTCAACTGGAAGTGATTTTGCCCCCAAGGGGACATTTATATCTTTAGACATTTTTGGTTTTCACAACTGGGAGCAGCGTGCTACAGGCATCTAAAGGATAGAGGCCAGGCATGCTGCTAAGCATCCTACAATGCAAAGGACAGCCCCTCAGAACACGGAATTGTCCAGCCCAACATGTCAATAGTGCATGACTTGGAGAGGGGCCACACAGAGGACTCTTTCTAAAGAAAGTCAGTAACTGACCATACTGCACAAAAATAGCTCAGCAATACTCCTGGTCTCACATGCTCTCCAGAACCTTGTCATTTCCTCCATCGGGAGACAGAGTCTATTTCTCCTCTTCTTGAAATTGAACTAGTCTTTATTACTATCTCAACAAACAGAATTCAAGGAAATAGCATGCTTGACTTCTGAGGCAAAGTCACAAAAGCCTTCTGCTTGTCTTTCTCTCTCAAGATCTCTTTCCAATATCTCCCCTTGGGAAGCCCCAAAACAGTGGGGGGAAAAAAAATCCAGCTACCCTGGAGCTGCCATGTTGGAAAGATCACATGGAGAGATCACACAGAGATAAAAAGAGATGCTCAAAAGAAGCCCCAGCCATCCGCGTCTTCCACCCTGGGTACCAGATATTTGTGTGGGTGAGCCCTCTAGTGATTCTAGCCCCCACCTTCCAGCTGCCCCAGGCAATGTCAAATGGAACAGGGGCCAGGTATCTTCTCAGACTGCAGATTCATAGGCAAAGTAAATGGGGTAGAGGTTTTGGTTCTACAGGGAGTGTATGTTTGCTTCCTTGTTTGATATGCAATATCAAAGGTAACAAGAACAAGTCCCTTATGATTCTATAAAAGATTCGTCTCTAAACCCTCTTCATTGCACCACCAAGGTCAAAAGCTCACATATACTTGTAGATGGAATGAATTTATATACTTTCAGCCCACACCCATCTATGCAACTTCCACCTCCATCCTCAGTGAGTATGCCAGTTTACTTAAGAATTCTTCCTATTCATTCCTGTTGTGCTTTCTGTGGTCCAGAAGATCATATTTTCCAACATGTGGGTCAAGGGGCTTATGAGTCCTTTTTATTCTTGGTAAGTTTTCCACGGTGGGAGCAAATATAAGCATAAATATAGGTGAATCAACATAAATAAAGAGCATATTTTTTATTCTGATAATTAGTAAATTGGTAAATAGGATAATCTTTCATGACAGCAAAGTAATATATCCATCTCAGCTGCTATGAAAATTCAACTCACAATTTATTCTAATGCAGCTGTCCTATCTGACATTGCTCTGTGTTCTCCATGTAGCTGGCAGAGATACCACAACCAGGGGTCAACTGTTAGCTTCTAAGTCTTCCCACACCACCTCATGCCAACTTTAAAGATCTCAGTCCTTTCCAGTCAGTGTTCTCACTTTAACAGAAGATGCCCTGCAAGGCTGGGAATTCAATTTGCACTGTAATTCAGCTGTTCACAGAATGAGATTCTGGGTTTAGTTTTCAGCCATCTCAGGAGATAAGGATCTCTTTCAAATCCTTTATACAGCATTTGAGCTGGGAATTTGAATCCTCGGGCTCATTCATTTCTTTCCCCACATTGTCCAGGAACATTAGTGCTATCAGCCAAAGTCATTATACTCATTAGTTTGACAAAAATGTTTGAAGGTAACATGTACTTGGTCACCCAGATTCTTGCCTATTATAAGTATTTGATTAGGTGTATCTAGTGATATTTTATGTATTGTCATTGCCACATCACATCATGGACTATCAGTACTCTCTTTACTCCTAGAAATAGAGTCAAAAATGTCTTTAACATGAACTCAACATAAGTGCCCATCAACAGAGATTAGAGAAAGAAAACGTGGTGCATATACACCATGGAATACTACACAGCCATCAAAAAGAACAAAATCATGTTCTTTGCAGCAATATGGATGCAATTGGAGGCCAAAATCCTATGTGAATTAATGCAAGAGTAGAAAACCAAATACTGCATGTTCTCACTTATAAGTGGGAGCTAAATATTGGGTATTCATGGACATAAAGATGGGAATAATAGACATTAGGGACTACTAGGGAGGAGAAAGAACTGAAAAACTGTTAGGTACTTTGCTCACTACCTGGGCGATGGCATCATTTGTAACCCAAACCTCAGCTTCACATCTAGGTAACAAACCTGCACATGTATCCACTGAATCTAAAATAAAAGTTGAAATTATATTTTAAATTCAAAGGGAACTACTGCTGTAACAATATGTCATACTCAAAAAATAAAGTACCTTTAAATCTAATTGAATTAAGAAGCCAGTTCCCAAAACCGCAGAACCAGTTCAGAAAACTCATCCTCAAAATTATGCTCCCCTAGAAGCACTCCCAGTACCAAAATCAGTGGGACAGAGGGATCATCCTAAAACCACAGGCCGCATCTTACCACCTCCTTCCTCAAAGTCATATTTCATAGCTCCCCATTAAACAGCTCTCTATTGCCAGAGGAATCAAATCCACACTCCTAAAACATGGCAATCTACGAATGCCTGCTAGGGGAGCCCTTCATTTTAAGTCTATTCTATTTCTTTTGTTGTTTTTATTTTTTTCACAAGGGCATCAAGTTATCAGTCTATCCTAAAGAATCAGGTGATCTAAACAATATAAATAAGAACAGCTGATATAAATCAAACACAGAAAGAAATCATGGACATTCCCAGTGGTGGATTTCACCATCATGAGTAAGTAGGTATTTACTAAGGACATTTTTTTGCCAGACAAGTGACCCCCCGATCCATGCCACTCCCTTCTGAGACACAGAGAGGCTCCTCCTTTCAGGAACTAACAATGAATTTAGGCTTACAGAAAACACGGATCATAAATCAAATATTCTGCCCTGATGCTCAGCTAGAATTTGCATATAAAACAATCATAGGATAACCTTTCATGACAGCAGAGTAATATATCCATCTCTGAGCTGCTATGAAAATTCAACTCACAATTTATTCTAATGCAATTGTCCCATCTGACATTGCTCTGTGTCCTCCATGTGGCTGGCAGAGATACCACACCCCAAGGGTCAACTGCTAGGTTCTAAATCACTTTCTGAAAGGTAGAACTCCCAGGGTCTTTTCACTGCAGATGGCAAGAAACTAACAGCCAATAAAATACATAACAAGTCACTGGGTCCTTCCAAGAAACCAAAACTCTGCAGGCAAAATCTGGAACTCTTCCCTGAAAGTGAAGCTCACTTTCATAGGCATGAAGTTAGGGAATACCCCACAGTTCCAGGTTAAGGTGTTTATTTTCAATTATGAAAACTTGGTGTCAGTTTATCAAATGCAGGCAGAAAAGGATGGGGCTGGTTTGTCTTACGTGTCACCAATATTGTCATCCTATAGGTTGGTGCAAAAGTAATTGTGGTTTTTGCCATTTAAAAGTAAAAAGCTCCAGGGAGAGAAGGCTCTGAGTTGCCACTGATGTCATTTATAAGAACCAAATGGCTCAATCTGCCACACAGCCCTGAGCTTCCTACGTTTAGTCATTTCTTTGGGTGATTTTTTTTTTACACACACCCAGAAAATACATAATGATCACAATGAAAGGCTAAAATACATGTGGATTCACTCCTCAACCACCTAACATTGTGATATCTCAGAAGACCTCAGATTGGTCCAAAGTCACACAATCATTAATAGAGCAATTGCAAAAACAAGTCACCTAACTCTAGAACCCCCTCAACCTCAAGCTCTATCCCTTAACGCTGTTTTTGTTTTTTTCCTATCTGAATAAAAGTGATAAGACTGACTGCTGCATTGAACAATTATATTGTGGTGCTTGTATTTTACATTTCTGTGTGACCTCTATTTCCACCATTAGAATAAAACTCACTGAGTTCCAGGACTTTGACTCCTTGAATTGCTATAGACCAGAGGAGTACCAGGCGTGTGGTAATGTTCAATCATTTTTTAAAAGAATGGAGGAAGACTTTAATTAACAAATGAATGCATTGTCCTTCATGGAGGGCTAAAGGAGACCAACTGCTGGACACTGTGCAGGGATGAGCCTTCAATGCTAACCACATACTCACAGACCTTTTTCTTCCCCAAGTGAGACAGTTCTAGATGAACATCCAAAAGCAAATAAGGCTCAAGAGAAAGAAACTTTCATCTTTATAAAAGCTCAGAAAAATAGGACAGCAGCACCCAGATATTTTTGTCACCTGGCCAAGGCACATTTCTTTATTTTCTGAACTGATTCATTCATTTACAGGAAGAAAATAACAAAACATCCTATGATTTGACACTTGAATTTGGGAGTGGAGATTTCTCTTACTGAATTCCTTTCCTGGGCCATCATGTAGACGTCAAGTATCAAGACATCACTTTCAGAGAGTTTCTTTTTCTCTGTCTTTTTTTTTTTTTTTTTTTTTTTTTTTTCTGAAACAAGGTGTCCCTCTGTCACCCAGGCTGGAGTACAGTGGCATGATGATAGCTCACTGCAACCTCCACCTCCTGGTCCCAAGAAATCCTCCCACCTCAGCCTCTCAAGTAACTGGAACTACAGACATGCACCACCATATCTGGCTAATTTCTTTTGTATTTTGTGGATATGGTTTTTACCAAGTTGCCCAGGCTGGTCTCAAATTCCTGGACTCAAGTGATCCTCCCACCTCAGCCTCCCAAAGCAGTGGGATTACAGGCGGGAGCCCCCACACCCAACTGGAGAGGTTCTTTTTAAAATAGAGAGACGACGGCATAAGAGAGAAACTAAGTGAGCAGAACTGAAACATAAATGGCCTTTTCACTAGCTGAGGAAGAATAGCTTCACCTTGGAAGTCTACCATAAAAAACATTGGGTGAAAGAAATTTACAGTCTCACCCGAGAAAATCTGTTCCTGAATCATCATCAAGCAATCAGTTTAGTAATAATAACAACCACAATCAATAATAATAACGAAGATATCGTGAGCACTGATTAGGTGCAGGTACTGTTTTAGCCACGTTAAGTGGATTAACCTCATTTAATCCTTAAAAAAAAAAATCCTATGAAGTAGATACCATTATTATCTCCATTTTGCAAACAGGGAAACCAAGGCACAGAGAAGCCAGGGTTCTCTGTGACTTTCCCAAAATCACCCTACTAAGAATTGGCACAGCAAGGGCTCAAACCCAAGCAACTGGCTCGAGGGCCATGTTGCTTTGTCACCTCACTGCAGCTATAATTCACTGCAAACAAGAAGTAAGCTTTGAGGGGGCACATGGGCTGGCTGCTGTACACCTGCATTATCTCATTTAGTCTTCACAGCAATGTATTACTGCTCTTATTCTACAGATGGAAAAACTGAGAATTAGAGGAGTCATACCTTGCCCAAGGTAGCTGGTGGATCTATGAGATAAAGGACATACCCAGTTGCCAAACTCTAGAGGTCAGACTCCAGTGCCCACATCATTAACAGCACACCATGCTCCGTTTCTATTGGGACCAGTCTGGTTTTCCAAGCAAAACAGGGTGCTTGATGACACAGAGAGCAGCCTGCGCATGGCATAACCTCTTTCCCACAAACCAGGCATGAGAGACAGGCTTTATGGTGTGGCAGAATGGGTACAGACTTTGAAGTCAACTAGACCTGGGATCAATCCCCTGCTCAACACTTACAAGCTATGTGACCTTAGATAAACTCTCTGAATCTGTTTCTGCATGTTTACACTGAAAGACAAAGATCATCTAACCACCGTGGTGACTCCGAAGCTGACATGTGACAGTGTGTGGAAATTCTGGCCTCATGAAATCCTCAAATCATCCAGCCCCCTGTATCCATTTAGACACTCATTTTCTTGACCACAAAGAGAGTCACATGAGTACACAGGAAGTCCATCTCTGTTCAAAGGGTCTGCCTGCTCCTCCTGGGCGGAGTCATAGCATCTTCTGGGCAGATACTAAAAGCAAAATTAAAAATCATGGACTCCCCGGATTAAGACCATGTTCCCTTAACTCCCAGCATTTGCCCTGGGAGCCAGCAGGAGTCACAATGATACTGCAGCTCTGTTAATGAGGCTGCCAGGCACCACGGTGCCAGAGAGACCAGCAGGGCATGAAATCATTACCGACATTGCCAATTTGGACTAACAGGGGCCCAAGGTTTCAGCTGGGAATACTGCAAAACAAATTAATGCCTCGGAAATATTTACATCAGTTGGAGATGGTTTGGTTTTCATTGGGGTTTTGGAGTTTTGTTGTTTAACTGTTGGTTTTGTCCTTTAAAAAAATTTACTATTTGTACTTAAAAGCAGGTAGCAGAATTTCTTAATACGAAAGAGAACTATACTAAAATCCGTTGGTGTTTGAAAACTATAGGTGATACCCTTGCTTCTCAAGTCCTTTCTTCTGCCTGCATACACTCTGCCTCTTTTCGTCCCCTAATGGTCACAGCTGACACAGCTCTAATCATTTTTAATGGACCGTTAGTTAAACACAAATGTGTAAAAACATTTTTTAAAGTCCTAGGGACAATTCCCTAGGCAGATGTTCTCTATTTTATGTCTCGATTTTGTGTACAGTGGCTCTAAATCCTGGAAGTGATTTAGAGTGTACAGTGGCTCTAAATGCAGCCCACAGGCTAAATCTGACCCACGGACCATTTTTGTCAATAAAGTCTAATTAGAACATAGTCACGCCCATTTGTTTACATGTTGTGCAAAGTTGCTATTGTGCTATAGTCACAGCGCTGAGTGGTTGTGACAGAGACCATCTGGGTGTCTACAATATTTACTATCTGGGTCCTCACAGAACTGTTAGCTAGCTCTTGCTCTATAGCAAGTACTGGGGACCCGACTTGCACCAGGTATTTCATAGAGCCTGTCCCTACAGTAACTAAATAATTCTCTGTGTTTGTTAATGTCTGTTTCTTCAACTACACACAAATTGACGGACAAAAGCTATTTCTGAGCACAGAGACTAGCATAACGTAAACAAAAACTATTTGTTGAATGAAGGAGCTGAAGTGCTAGATAGATTTTGAGCTCTTGAGGGTCATAAGCACATCCTGGTCTTGAATGAGAACTTGACTGATGGTAAGTTCTCAGTAATTGCATATTTGCTGCACAATTAATTTCATGGACTCTAAATTTAGAGGGTAGATACATTTTGCAGGACATGTGGTGACTGAAGACAAATGCTTGTCTATGCGATGATGAAGCTTTTCTACATCACACCATTTGTGCATATCCTCTAGTTTCACAAATCCTCTCTGCCTCAGCCTGATGCTGATGCTGGGTTCTGATGGTGCTAATCCCTAAATTGGTTTGCAAAGCTAGTCCTTTATCATGTAGAATCCATCTGCGCTCCACAGCATGGTTGCCAGCAGCCTGCAGGGACGCCACTGGTGTGCGCAAGCCATCATTTTCATCCCTAGGGTATGTGGGCATTCAGCCTACTAACATTTACGTACATGAGAAACCAGAAACAGACACCATCAGATTCTGGAAAGACACAGAGAGAAGGACTAAGTGGTAGAGACTAGCCAGAGATCTCTTCCCAAATGTATTTGTCATTAGGACATGGAAGGAGGTTTCACTTGCCACTCTCACATTTGCCACTCCCAAAATGTATTTGTCATCTGGACATGGAAGGAGGTTGACTACGAAGAAGAGAGAAATCTGACTCTCAAGGAGGTAACAAGATCTGGAAAGCAAACTGAGAGCTCATAAATCGATAGAAATCTCACTGAGGCTCATACACCTCAATAGAAATCGAAGCTCCAACACTTAGCTGTGCAAACTTAAACCAATCAATTGATTTCTCCAAGAAAATAATTTCTTAATAGCAAAATGGGTACATTGTGATATACTTAAAGTGTCTAATAGTGGCAGATACTGTATACATTTTACTTCTCCTTCCTTTTCATATTTTTAACACCTCAAAGAGAATGATCATTGGAAATTTCCACTTACCAAGCATTCCTTTCTTGGAACTGGACAGACACATGTCCTTCTCTGCACTGGGCAGAGCAAAACTCACCACAAACACTTCCACCCCATCGGCCATCAGGGCCAAACCCAAGACGAAAAAGAGAATCCACTGGAAGCGGCCATGGCCACACTCATCCATGATGGTCTCGTATTGGTGGGCCAATTGCTCCTCATCTTCCAGCCTCTCAGCTATCAGGTCTGTTTGTCCCCGAAGGCTGTCCATTCTGGAGGACGCCATCTTGGCCTGCTTGGCCTTGACATCATCTGGGTGAGGGATACCCTGGTACTCGCCCTCATAGATCTCGTCATCCTCATCATGGCCTTCAGTGACATCACTCTGTGCATCCTCATCCGGGTTGGACTCATTGCCACGGTAATAGCCATCACTGGGGGCATAGCCTCCATAGTTGTCCTGATACTTGTAGTCATCCATTCCTTGGTTCTGCGACTGCCTGATTGCCTCTCAAGCTATATCCCTTGCTCTGTGGTAGAGGTTTGGGCTATTTCAATAACCATCATTCATTATGTAGTTCAAATGTGAAATATGTGGTGTGACTTATTAGGTGAAAGTCACACTCGTTTTCTCCCACTTTGTCTTTCAAATCAACCGGATTTGTGCAAAGACCACCTGAACATCTTTCTGCACTCGAAGTCTGAGAAGTTTCAGGCTCTGGTCTCCTTCAGTGACTCAGACGTGTTGTACTGGGAAGTGTTAATTAGAAATGGATCCAGAAGTTCTTCTTGACAGGGAGCAAGCAGGAGTTGGCAGACTGTGTGCTGGCCTGATTTGTCCTGCCACTGAAGGTTATGCCCTGAGAGCAGAGAGAAGGGATAGAGAAGAATGTTACAAAAGGTTGAAATTCTGACAAAATACTCTCAGAAGTAAGCCAATATATTTGGTAATGCCAATGCCTCATGTGTAAGGTGGGGAAATCTTGATCAGATACTCAAATGTCTATCAACTGAATGAGGATTCAATCAGTGAGACTGAGGCTAAGGGAGAAGGAACAGTGGTCAGAGAGGCCTTTTGAAGCTCTAATTAACCCATGAAAGGGGTCAAATCTTCTGCAAGAATGAAATATAAAGTGGTCAAGGGATTTTCACTATAAGACGATTGTGTGTTACAGATTTTCTGTTAGAACTTATCAAGCTTTGGCAATAGTATAGGTTACTGCAGCTCAGTTTCTGTTATAAAAATGGCAGCTTTTGCCAGGCACGGTGGCTCTTGCCTGTAATCCCAGCACTTTGGGAGGCCAAGGCAGGCAGATCACCAGGTCAGGAGATCGAGACCATCCTGGCTAACACAGTGAAACTCCATCTCTACTATAAACACAAAAAATTAGCTGGGTGTGGTGGCACATGCCTGTAGTCCCAGCTCTTCAGGAGGCTGAGGCAGGATAATCACTTGAACCTGGAAGGTGGAGGTTGCAGTTAGCCAACATCATGCCCCTGCACTCCAGCCTGGGTGACAGAGCAAGACTCTACCTCCAAAAGAAAAAGAAGAAAAAAAGAAAATGTCAGCTTTTGCTGAAGGCGGTAGCTCACACCTGTAATCCCAGCACTTTGGGAGGCCAAGGTGGGCAGATCATGAGGTTAGGAGATTGAAACCATCCTGGCTAACATGATGAAACCCCATCTCTATTAAAAATACAAAAAATTAGCTGTGCATGGCGGCACACGCCAGCAGTCCCAGCTACTCAGGAGGCTTAGGCAGGAGACCTACTTGAATCCGGGAGGTAGAGGTTGCAATGAGCCAAGATTGCGTCACTGTACTCCAGCCTGGGCAACAGAGTGAAACTCCATATCAAAAAAAAAAAAAAAAAGAATAAAAAGAAAATGCCAGCTTTTCTAACTTTGTCATGAAGTAGCTGTACAATTTAACATCTAGAAATGTATGGCAAAAAAAAAAAAATAGCCAGAAACATTCTTCATGAGTCCCAGCTTACTTATGAGATTCAGCATTGTGGTTCAAAGGCCAGTCTGTCCTCATATCAGGCATAAACAGGCAGGAACGGGGGGGATGAGGAAACAAGCAGATGACCTGGGTGTGAAATTCAATTCTGCTGCTCAATGGTCCTGTGACTATGCACGCATCTTTCCAAGCCTCAATTTTCTCATCTGCAAAATGGGATAACTATAGTACTTAACTCATACAGTTGTGTATAAAGTGCTTAGAATAGTGCCTCATCTGCACAGGTTAATACCATTTAAGCCTTGACCTGAGTGTTGCTTTTTTTTCCTCCTAGTTCCAATTCTGGACAGTAGGAGGCAATATTGTCTAAAGCCAAGGTCTCATTCTCTATCCCAATTCTGATCAGAGTCCCTCTGTCGACTCCTTTACCCGGTGGACTGTCATTATGCCTAGAAACTCAGGTTTTACAAGGTGTGCGGCCACCATTTCTTGTGTCCTACTCTGTGCCAGAAAATGTGCTAAGTGCCAGAAAATGTGCTAAGTGCATCACATCTCTTATCCCTAATTCTCACAAGAGCAAAAAAAAGAAAGAAAAAGTATCTGTATCTTCATCTGAGAGATAATCAAACTGTGTCTCAGAGTGGGTTAGTAATGTGATCAAGGTCACAGCACTAGGACCAGCTCATTGGTCCCAAAGCCAGCTCTTCCAATGTCCTCATGCTTCCCAAATTCTATCCCAAGGGACTGTTACATTAGGTCACCTAGGGAGCTTTAAAAATACAGATTCCCAGAGCATCATACAGAAGTGCTGGTTTAAGCTCAGAAATCCAAATTTGCACACAGATCTCTCCAAGTGGCTCTGAGGCCCCACCTTGCAGAATAGCCCCTCAGGGCCCCCCACCCCACCCCAACTCTCCCAGCTGCTGGACCCTCTGCATCGAGGCTGCCAGAGACTCATGCACCAGGTGAAACCACCTGCCAACAGTACAGATGCCATCAACATTTACACACCTCCCTGTCACACCCAAAATCCACTGACCTAGCATGCTCAGCAGATGTCGCCTGACAAAGGACTGGGCACACTAGTCCTCACCATGGCAGCTGGACTCCTCCCTCTGCCCACAGCCCATCCCTGGGCCCTCTGCCCCACACCTGCTGCCTGGCCCTCCTGATCTTCAGCCCTAGAGAGACTCTAACATTGAGACCCATCTGACTCAGACAACACAATGCTTTTCCTTCTGAGAGGATAGAAACCAGTGGTTCTCAAACATTGCAGGGTGAAGCACCGCTCATAACATGGGCAGCTCAACAGAAATGCCAATGCCAGGACCTCTCTCTGAAAGACCCTGAATCTGCAGGGTGGAGTCAGGGCCTCGCAATCTGCATTTTCCACAAACGACACAGGGAATCCAGGACTGCACTTTGAGAAACAGTGCCAAAGAAGCTGGCAAGAAATGTTTACTAAGAAACGATTTGTATTCTACTGTTTCAGATTTTTCACCATCTCCAGTAAATGAATTTCTATTAGACCATGTTGGCCTGAACCACGTCAGATTCTAAATCTGTTTTTATTACATCTATTTAGGGACCACCGGAGGAATATAAGTCACATGTAAACAGCATGAGAGTTTGCAGAGCGTTATAAAAAACCGGAGAGAGAATGCCAACTGACTGAGACCTGGTGTGTTATTTCCATCCTGGGGGCCCTATAACAACGTCATGAACCAGAAATGATAGACTTGGAATTCCAGAAGCACTTGTGGGACTCACCACTGAAGGCAAAGGTTCTGGGAGCTGCATTGCAGAAAGAAGAGGATCTTCATCAAACCTAACTCCACTCACCTGATTCAGTTGAAAGAACTGCTATGAATGTCAAGTGCAGCAGAATAAAGGGGAATCACTGCTCAGTGACTTGTTTTATTTCTATTTCATTTAAGAAATACAACTATTAATGATTTTCAGTGGTACTGGCTGAATTGTGTCCCTATAGTGGGAAGGTATGTTGAAGTTCTGACTGCCGGTACCTCAAAATGTGATCTTATTTGGAAAGAGAGTCTCTGCAGAGGTAATCAGGTTGAGATCATTCAGATGGGTCCTAATCCAATATGACTGGGGTCTTTAGAAAAGGACACAGAGACAGACACGCTCAAAAGGAAGACAATGTGAAAACTCAAGAAGAATGTCATCTATAAGCCCAATGCCTCCCAATCTGCAGCAGATTCTCTCTCACAGCTCTCAGAAGGAATCGAATGTGCTGACACCCTGATTCTGAACATCTAAGCTCCAAAGCTAAGATACAAATACATTTCAGTGGTTCAAGCCATCCAACCGGTAGTATTTTTTATGGCAGACCCAGGAAACTATACGTTCAACAAGCCTAATGTTTATCAACTAAACAGCTATGATCAAACATCCACCAATGCAATTAAACTGAGTACCAAGGTGAGCATTTTATAAGCACTACCTCATGTATTCTCACAGCCAACAGTAAAACAAGATCATTCTCTCCACTTCACAGATTAAGAAACTGAGGACTAAGAAGATTGAAGAATGCGCCCAAATTAACACAGAGAATCAATTTCAGGGCTTGGATTTGAAATCCATGTTCAAACAGAATGTTAGGGATGATACAGAGTGAAAGAAACTAAGATGCCAAGAAGATGGGACAAGGTCACATGCTGAGTTGCTGGCAGAGCTCACATTGACATTGGGCTTCCAACTCCTTGGTTAGGGTTTGCTCACTCATCCTCCACAAGCATGCCCTGGGATCTTGGTGCTGAAGGCATTACAGGAATTATGACCTAACTTGAACCCATTCTCAGAATTTCTACCCGTCATGAGAGAGTTAGATTAAAACAACACAAACCATTGTGCTGTAATAAAAATTACAATCTTAATTACTAATAATAGTATCTTTCATTTACTGAATACTTGCCTTGAGGCTTTATGCCACCTATTGTGCTAAGTTTACCATGTGCTTTATATCTTTTAGCCTGCACAAGAACTTTATGAGAAAGTTCTGCACAGAAAATAAGACTGAGGCTGAAGAACTCTGATAGATGGCAAAAGGTTACAGATATTTTCTCCAAGGGGTTCCAGAAGAGGGAGGGGTCCTAAGGGCTGGAATCTGCTGAAATAGTATCCTAGGGGTAGTGGGGATGTCCAAGGTCAGGAAAGGGCTCAGAGAAACAAATAATGGAGAGGAAGGCGTGGTAGGCTGGAGGACAGGGCTACGCAGAGGCATGGAGGCAGGATGGCTTTGTTTGTCTTGGCAGCAGTGAAGAGGCCAGGTGGCCTACAGCTGTTGATCCAAGAGTGGGAGGTTATGGGAGACAATGATGGGGAGGGAAGCAGAAGTCAGTCTGAATACCCTGCTCAGGATTTGAAATTTTCTTTGAGCAAAGAGAGCCAGTGAAGGTTGTTAAACTGTACACAGCAGTGCAGTGTAGCAGAGAGGGTTTTGGAAATATCCTCTTGGTAGGGAAGTGCTCCTGGTTTTTAATAAAAAATCTAACGACAACAAAACCAGGTAGAATCTTCATGTATGCATGTGTGTGTGTGCGTGCGTACATGCATGCATTGTGTGTGTGTGTGTGTGTGTGTGTGTGTACGTGCTTGGTAATAGTCCAGAGGTGAGGTGAGGCCTGGACAAGGGTGATGGCCATGGGGCTGGAAGGACAGACACAAGGGAATAGCCACAGGAGAACAAGTGGTGCATTTCCTATCAGGAGAGAAGGAAAGGCCAAGAGTCACTAGAAAAAGGATGACCCTAACGAGCCAAATTCTGGACTGCAAATGTTGCCAGCATCCTATCATTCCTGTGTAATTAGGACAAAAAAAAAAAACTTTTTTCAGGCTGATCCACCTTTTTAGTGTGATGGTGGGATGTACAGCAGAGACTGGTCTCAGAGGGTCCAGGTTCACATCCCAACTCTGCCACATCTACTGCCTGCATGTAAGCTATTAACTGCTCTGTGCCCCAGTCTCTGCATTTGTAAAATGGTTATAATAATACTGCCTACATTGGAGGGTCACTGTGAGAATTCAGTTGAGATCATCCATGAGAGTGCTCAGCATGGTGCCTGGCACAGATATGATCAGTGTAAATCTGATCTAATAGCTATCATTGTTGTTCTCTCATGATTATTGTCTGGGCACAGGAGCTCACACTTGTAATCCCAGTATTTTAGGAGGCTGAGGTGAGAGGATCGCTTGATTCCAGGAGTTTGAGACCAGCCTGAGCAACATGGTGAAACCCTGTCTCTATAAAAAATTAGCCAGGTATGGTTGCGCACACCTGTAATCCCAGCTCCTCAGGAGGCAAAGTAAGGAAGATCACTTGCTCTCAGGAGACAGAGGGTGCAGTGAGCCAGATCATGCCACTGCACTCTAGAATGGGTGAAAGAGAAAAAATAAAATAATAAAAATGAGAAATAAAATAAAAATTATGATTATTATCTAAGTATTGACAATTAAAATGTAGCCAAGTTCTACGCTTGAGCTCAGCCTTATGCCCAGCCTTATCATGAGATTAGGGGCTTGTCAGGGGTGGGCTAGGAAACCAAGTACAGAGAAAAACAAACTAATACTGAGCTACTCATGAAAACAACTGCCTCCCATGCTGCTAACCTCCTAAGCACCCTCCTTTAACTTCTACATTCTATTAGCCTTGCATCTATGCTATATGAGTCAAAATCACTACTCAGCAAACACTCTGTTATTACTAAATATCACAGAGAACAAAGTTAAAAATAACATTATAATCAAGTGATGTAATGCTTCCCAAGATCTGCTCGGTAGAGCATTAGGCCTTTAATATTCTCTCTCAGTGAAAAATAGAATTCCAAGAGTAAGTCAGTTCGGGAAACACCACCTCTTCTATTCACTATTCTCTTCTGGAAATTCACAGTGCAAATGGCTATCTTAAAGGCCATGAGGTGACCCGATAAAAGCCTGCTTAACATCGCAGTTAAGACACCACTACAATCCACTAGAATAGTTCTAATCAACAGACAGATCATAGCAAGTGTTGGCTAGGATGTGATGAACTGGAGCCCTCAGAAACTGTCGGTGGGAGCATATAATAGCCTTTGGAAAATAGTTTGGCAGTTTCTTAAAACGTCAAACATACATTTACCAAATAACCCACCAGTTCCATTCTACGAGTCTACCCAAGATAAATAAAAATATATGCTCACACAAAGACTTGGACACAAATGTTAACAGCAACATTATTTATAATTGCCCCAAACTGGGAATGCCCCATCCACCAGCTGCTGAATGGATAAACCAAGTGCAGTGCAATGGAGTATTGATCAGAAATAAAAAGAGACAAATTACTGATACAAACTACAATCTGGGTGAATGTTACATCAAATGAAAGACACTAAACACAGAAGACCACATGCTGTATGATTCCATTTATATGAAATATCCAGAATAGACAAATCCGCAGACAGAAAGTAGATTGGTGGTTGCCCAGAGCTGTGGGTGACAGTGGAGAATGGCTGTAAATGAACTTCAGGGAATTTGGGGGCGTGGGGAGGGTGTTGATGGGAATGTTCTAAAAACGGATTATAGTGATGATTGCACAACTCTATGAATTTACTAAAAATCATCAAATTGAACACACAATGAGTGAATGTTATGGAATATAAAATATACCTAAATAAAGTTGCTGTCCCCACCCCAACCCCCCAAAAACTCTATTTAACCTTTTAAAATCAGTGTTTCCCACTATCATGGGCTTCTTTTTCCTTGGAATCCTCATTAACATCCATGGAATATAGGCTGTTCTAAATAAAGGCCTGGTTTTTCACTAGAGTCTAAGCTCCATTCATCTTGGGATTTTGTCATGTCTCGAGAATCCATTTGGCAAGCATCCTGGAGTCTATTTGCATGAGGGACCAAGAGCTTCCGATTGGAAGAGAGAATTACAGAGCACATCCTGGTCATAGCCCAGTGGATTACTGCTGAAAGGAAGGCTAATTCTGAACTCTTCAGCAGGTCCCGTCCAATCTTGATGGTGTATTAAGAGCCCAGAATGTGGCCAGGTGCCAGGGCTCATGCCTATACTCCCAGAACTTTGGGAGGCCAAGTTGGGTGGATCATCTGAGACCAGAAGTTTGAGATGAGCCTGGGTAATATGGAGAAACCCCTTCCTTATGAAAACTACAAAAATTAGCTGGGTATGATGGTGCACACCTGTAGTGCCAGCTACTAGGGAGGCTGAGAGGGTAGGATGGCTTGAGTGGCTGAAGCGGGCAGACGGAGGTTGCAGTGGTCTGTAAGCATGCCACTGCACTCCAACCTGGATAACTGGGCAACAGAGAAAGACCTTGTCTCAAAAAAAAAAAAAGAGAGAAAGTCCAGAATGTAGCAACTTTGGTGTGAGCAATAACAGAAGACAGTCCCCTCAGCCAAGATACCAGTATCTTTAGGACCCACCTCTGGAGAGCTGAGCACATCTGGGGGTCCCTTTCGCAGGAATCAGTAGCACCTGTGACTTCAGTTGCAGTCAGCTTTGACAAGAGATTCACCCCAATGAGTCAGGGCAGAAGAAGAAAATGGCAAATATACCCATGCTTAGAAGAACTGGATACCCTTTCATACTTCTGGAATTATCTGGCAGGAATTTGGTGGACACTGAGGCACAGGGATAAGGCCCAAGAAAAAGTTATTTGAGAACCTTATTGTAATTTTATTTTATATAAAGAAAGAGAAAAGTCAACAAACTCAGATAGGCACTAATGAGATGTTCATATGTGTCAGCTTTGTGGAAAGGGACGAATGAGGTTCCAGACACATTCCCCCCAAAATCTGGAACCTTGACATTTGAGTAAACACGAGAAGCAGAAGGAGCTCTCTGACCTTTCCCTTGCCCTTCTCCCCTGAAGCAGATAGTAAAAATGTGTTCTGACTTCCTCTAAAGTAGGTCATAAAATCTTCATTCCAGAGGTGTCCACCCTATACCCAAAGGAAAAGAAGCTCCTTATCTCTGAAGACACAGGGACACAGATGAAACTGAGCAGACAGGCCTTAGTAAATTCTCCTGGCTTGTTCTCATGAGACCATGCCCTTTTGTCCTCCAGTCATACTGCCGCACGACTATCCAGAACAATAAACAGTTCTCCTGGTTTTCGGGGGCGTCTTCATTTCTGTAGGCTCCCATGGTCACATAAAACTTACATTAAATAAATATATGTACCTTTCTCTTGTTAATCTGTCTTTTGTTATAGGAGTCTCAGCCATGATCGCGGCAATGATAGAACAAATACCTCTTACTTTAGCTCCCATCCTAATTGAGATGGTCATAGCAATAGTGAGTACTAAGTGAGGGCACGGGACTTTGTACAAAATAGTCTACTGTGTTAGAGAAAGTCTACTGGACTACTGGAGAAAGAACCTGAATCGTGGCCTCATCCCTGCCATAAAGTCATTGAGGGAGCCTGAATGAAGCCACTCACCTTCTGGAGTTCTCAGCTCCTCACCTCTCAAGCAAGGGACTGTTCTGGATGATTTCTAAGACTCTGTCTAGCCATCTGATTCAATATTTTCTCATATATCTGTGAAAATGCTTTGAAGTATATCTAAGGAGTATGTAATAACATTATTATTATGTTAAAATATGACAGGATAATGTCTCTTTCGAGTTAACAGCAACATTTACAAACTTATTGGCCATTTGTTTTGGCAATTTGGTGGCTGTTTATTCTTAAACATTTAAAATTACTCCAAGAGGTCCCATGGCATTGCACGCGGATCTCTATTACCATATTATACTGGAATTACTGGTGTCTGTTATGTGTCTCTCTCTGCCAGGAGGTTGTGGGCAGGTCCAAGATAGATAAAGCACTGAATTTTATTTATCTTTGAGTCGCCAAAACCAAACACAGGGTCCTGAACATAGAAGATTCTCAAAAAATGTTTGCTCAATGAACACAGTCAATTCAGGGCCAGGCGCAGTGGCTTACACCTGGAATCCCAGCACTTTGGGAAGCCGAGGCAGGCGGGTCATTTGAGGTCAGGAGTTCAAGGCCAGCCTGGCCAACATGGCGAAACCCTGACTCTGCTTAAAATATAAAAATAGCCAAGTGCGGTAGCACATGCCTCTAATCCCAGCTACTCAAGATGCTGAGGCAGGACAATCACTTGAACCCGGGAAGCGGAAGTTGCAGTGAGCTGAGATCATGTCACTGCACTCCAGCCTGAGCAACAGAGCAAGACATTGTCTCAAAAAAAAAAAAAAGAAAGAAGTTATTCAGTGCCTTACTGAAGTAAAAATGGCTCATGAGACACAGTGCCTTTGCCTTGAGTAAATAGATGAACTGGTTTCATGCTATGCTTTACTTTTGTTGAAAGAATACCAGTTTAATTGTTGGGTGCAGTGTCTCATGCCCGTAATCCCAGCACTTTGGGAGGCCAAGGAGGGCAGATCACCTGAGGTTAGGAGTTCAAGACCAGCCTGACCAACATGGAGAAACCCCATCTCTACTAAAAACACAAAATTAGCTGGGCGAGGTGGTGTATGCTTGTAATCCCAGCTACTTGGGAGACTGAGCCAGGAGAATCACTTGAACCTGGGAGGCGGAGGTGGAGGTGAGCCGAGATTGTGCCATTGCACTCCAGCCTGGACAAGAGTGAAACTCTGTCTCCAAAAAAAAAGAAAAAATTACAAGTTAAAGTAAAAGTTTAGTTCTTTGGACACACAGAGTCATTTACTCTGTGACTTTCCTGTAGTCCTTCTTTTTATATCCACAAATTCCCAGCTAAGTTTGCTAGGGGTGCAGTATTTCTACCAACTACTTGAGTTACTTGTTATCAACTTTCTGACCATAAAATATGTTTTGACCACCTGGGATGCTTCCTGAAATACCCTGCTTGATGTTTCTGGGGTAGATTACATCAACCCATGGGCTGAAAATACCAGGGCTTCTTTGGCTGGTCTGGGAGACAGTGTTCTTTGAGGCTTCCAACAATTGCTGCGCTTGTCCCACTTACAACAGTGTCGCTTCGTGAGTAGTACATTAAAAATACTTCTTTCTTATAAGCTGAGTCATCCGTCTACTTCCTATTTTGTTGAAACAGAAAGCTAGTTTTCAAGGTCAGAGAAACAATTGATTATTAAATAAGAACCACACCAGCCAGGAGCGGAGGCTCACGCCCGTAATCCCAACACTTTGGAGGGCCGAGGCAGGTGGATCACAAGGTCAGGAGTCCAAGACCATCCTGGCCAACATGGTGAAATCCCATCTCTACTAAAAATACAAAAATTAACTGGGTGTGGTGACACGTGCCTGTAGTCCCAGCTACTCGGGAGGCTGAGGCAAGAGAATGGCTTAAACCCGGGAGGCGAAGGTTGTGGTAAGCTGAGATTGTGCCGCTGCACTCCACCCTGGATGACAAAACGAGGCTCTGTCTCAAAAGAATCTTTTTAAAAATGCAATTTTTTTTGCTGGAGAAAAAAAACAAGTACTTTGAAGTGAAGTAATACCAAATACTTCAAAGTAACATCAGAGTTAGTTTAGGTTGAATTTTCAAAATGGTTCTTAGTTTTAAACACAAAAGCAGAACAATAATTCATAGAGAAGTATGCTCATCAAAGTATTATTTATTACATCAATCCTTGAAAACAAGCTGTATGTCACATAAGGGCTAGGTAAATAACTATGATGATATTTATACAGCTAAATATTATGGGAATATAACAAGTATGTTTTTAAAGGACTTTTTAAGAAAAAAAGAGAAAATAATGACACTCTAATACCAAGGGCAAATGCTAGGTAAATCATGTATTTATCATTATATTAATAGTATCCATAATGTTATATGAGTATTTATACTATGCAAATATATCTGGCAGGATGATCTGTTAAGATGTTAATGTTCTCCTGTTACTCCCTGAAAAGTGTGTTTTCTCCCTCTCTGTTCCTCTGTGTTCCAAAGCCAAGTCGGTGTTTGTTTTCTAGTGCGGTCCTCAAACCACCTGCAGGAGAGATTCACCTGGTGCTAGTTAAATGCAGACACCTGGCCCCCATTCCAAAACTGCCAAGACAGAAAGAGGACAGAAATCCGCACGATATCCAAGCTCCCAAGGTAATTTTTATGCTCACTCAAAGTCAAGAACCTCTGGCCTAAGCTCCTTACCCCAGGAAACAGTTTCAAGTGCAAGGCCAAAGAAGACCTCACCCAAGCCTTCAGAGTGTTCGTTGGGTCCTTTCAGGACCTAAGCTGGTAGGGAACGGGGTGAGGGGGCTGCGGCTTGGACTTGTGGAGGTACCCCACCACAGGGAGAAGGACTCCTGGAAGGAAGAATGTGAGCTCCCCGAGAGGAGATGGAAACTGACCCTCCTGCAGACATTTAAAATTACTCTCAGAGGTCCCATGGCATTGCACATGGATCTCTATTCTCATATTATACCGGTATAATTGGTGTTTCTTTGTTTATGTGCCTCTCTCTGCCAGGAGATTGTGGGCAGGTCCAAGATAGATAAAGCACTGAATTTTACTTATCTTTGAGTCGCCAGAGTCAAACACAGAGTCTTGAACATAGAAGATTTTTAAAAATGTTTGCTTAATGAACACAGTCAATAGTTATTCATGGCCAGGCACGGTGGCTCACACCTGGAATCCCAGCACTTTGGGAGGCCAAGGCAGATGTGGGATAGCTGTGGGAGGCCGTTTACCCTGCGGCCCTGGGATCAGCAGCAAGGGTCCCAGCCTGCAGTGACTAGCAAACAGCATCAAGAATCACTGTGCAGCGTTTCCTGTAGTTCATCCAAAACAGAACTGCCCGGCAGAAGGCTTGCTCCTGAAGCCAGCATTAAGGAGCAGAAAGAACAAGGAGAACCACTGTGGCTACAGTGATGGACTAAGGAGCCAAGTACACCCCCGCAACTGTTTGGGGACCACTTAAATAGTGGTCCAGTAGAATGAGGAAGGATGACCCAACAAAGACCAACTAGGGGCAGCTTGCTAATCCTACTTTGATTTGATTTCACTAAGAAAACAATTGTTAATGGTATTTCTTGCCATACAGTAGCTTTGCTAAAGTGAATTCTTGCCCATTGCATTTCCTTACAGATACCAGCTCTGCCACTCACAAGCTCTATGAATCAAAGCAGGTTGCCGAACCTTCAAGCTTCAGTTTCTTCATATGTGAAATGAGGAGAGTAAGATTCCTATTCATTGGGTTGTTATGAGAATCAAATGAGTTAATATTTTCAAAACATGTGGCACAGTGCTTATCACCAAGAAAGAGCTCAGTAAAAATAGCTATCATTATATAAGCACACACACAGACATGGCTTTCTACATATTCCTTAATTCCTGCAGAGATGCACAGCACACCCTAAAGGACAAGAAGACCCTTAACCTCTCACCCCACAAGCAGCAAATCTGAGGCCTTCTTGGGTGAGACTGTCTGGTTATTGTTTTTTTGAGACAGAGTTCTGCTCTTGTTACCCAGGCTGGAGTGCTATGGCACAATCTCGGCTCACCGCAACCTCTGCCTCCTGGGTTCAGGCAATTCTCCTGCCTCAGCCTCCAGAGTAGCTGGGATTACAGGCACGCACCACCATGCCCAGCTAATTTTTTGTACTTTTTTTTAATAGAGACAGGGTTTCACCATGTTGACCAGGATGGTCTCGATCTCTTGACCTCATGATCCACCCGCCTCGGCCTCCCAAAGTGCTGGGATTACAGGCTTTTAAAGGGAACTGTATCTGGCCACCGTCAATAATGTAACACTGTATTATTTTCACTGTCTTTTTTTATAGTAACCCTATATTTACAGGAGTGACACAGTATCTTTATGAAATAAATGCAGTCAGTTAGTAAACATGAATTGAATTTTTAAAATTAAGTAATTACATAAGAGGAGTACAGAAGGTGGTATATGATCTTTGCCAGGGACATGGTAAGAATTTTTGAGGATTACAGATAAATTATGGAAATTTGGCAAAAAACACCCAGACAGGAAATGCTGCCTTTGAGGTGGAAGGTAGCACTTTCTGAACTGCGTACTTTAAATTTATCATCTCATTTCGAGTTCATAACACTAGGAGATACATGGCTTTACTTTTATATTCCATAGATAAGATAGCGAAGGCTCAGAGAGGTTAAGTCACTTGCCAAGGTCCTACAGCTAGTAAATTCAAAAATCAGAATTCAAACTCGCCTCCTATACCAAACTGCCTCCACTGCACCCTTACTGCATCTCCCACCTCCAGATAGGCATCTTGTTGGAAAGAAACACCAGTTTGAGGAAAAGTTAAATGTGCACATGAGTCTATTGGTCCTATTGAGAGGGCCAACTTAGAGCAGCCCCACCCTTGGGATCCTGACTTCCTCTATTCTCTCCCATTCATTCATTCATTCATTCATTCTGATAGAGTCTCACTCCATCAACCAGGCTGGAGGGAAGTGGCGAAATCTTGGCTCACTGCAACCTCCACCTTCCAGGTTCAAGTGATTCTCTTACCTCAGCCTTCCAAGTAGCTGGGATTACAGGTATGAGCCACCATGCTAGGCTAATTTTTGGCCAGGCTGGTCTCAAACTCCTGGCCTCAAGTGATCCACCTGCCTTGGCCTCCCTTAGTGATGGGATTTCAGGCAAGAGCCACCATGCCTAGCCTCTCTTTTTAAAACCAGTTTCTGTTTTTAATATTTATCTGTTATTTTTTTCTTTGAGATGGAGTTTTGCTCTTATTGCCCAGGATGGAGTGCAATGGCACGACCTCAGCTCGCCGCAATCTCTGCCTTCTGCATTCAAGTGATTCTCCTGCCTCAGCCTCCCAAGTAGCTGGGATTACATGCATGCACCACCACACCAGGCTAATTTTGTATTTTTAGTAGAGACAGGGTTTCTCCATGTTGGTCAGGCTGGCGTCGAACTCCTGACATAAGGTGATCCACCTACCTCAGCCTCCCAAAATGCTGGGATTACAGGATTAAGCCACCACGCCTGGATTTTTTTTTTTATATAGAGACAGAATCTCACCATGTTGCCCAGGCTGGTCTCAAACTCCTAGGCTCAAGCAATTCTCCTACCTCGACCTCCCAAAGTGCTGAGATTACAGGCATGAGCCACCATGCCCAGCCAGCTTCCTTTATTCTCTACCAGAACATCCCTCTACAATTCCACTTCACCTTACCATTAAATACACTCAACAAAGAGCATTTACTGGAAGCAACAATGGAACACATCCCTGTATGATGACACAGGAACACGTGTGCCCTAAGTAAATGCTAAGACTGGCAGGATTAAACAGTGAATCCTAGCAAATGTGAGTCATGTCAACTTATCTAATGATGGGACCCACATGGGGCCAGTGAATCCAGCAGGAGCACAGAGGGACTTTGGTAGGAAGACAGCAGACATGTGTCAGAAGGAAGGCAGGGTCAGGCTGAAGAGGATCTTCAGTGATGACATAATATCTACTAATTGATGCCTAAAAACTTGAAAAGTGAAACAAACACAGAGAGATTGGGGTTAAGCCCAAGGAAGAAAAAGAGCAAGTTTTCTGGAAGGCTTTTGTTCTTACTGTTGCTCTTCATGAGAAGCAATATTTCTTCAGAAAGAAAAGTAAGAGCTGCTGAAATGGAAGCCTCTACTGCTACACACATCTACCTGGAGGCTCACAGCACACAACACGGGTTTATCTAAGAGAGCCTCTATAAACAGGCCATATTCCTGATGTACTTCCATCTCCAAAGAAGAAGTGTTATAACCTGGTGGGCATTCCAGATGTATTTTTCCCATAATAGAGTTCATTCAAAAATAATTCTTCTGGTTGAAAGTCTAGTTTATAAATACTAAACAGCTGGGTGCTGTGGCACATGCCTATAATCCCTGCACTTTGGAAGGCTAATATGGGAGGATCACTTGAGACCAGGAGTTTGAGACCAGCCTGGGCAACATAGTGAGACTGCCAATAGGAAAGAAAGAAGAAAAGAAAGGGAGGGAGGGAGGGAGAAAGAAGAAGAAGAAGAAAGAGAGAGAGAGAGAAAGAAAGGAGGGAGAGAAAGAAGGAAAAACTAAAAAAGAGAAAGAGAAAAAAAGAAAGAAGAAAAAAAGGGGAAAAAAAAGAAAGGAAAGGAAAGGAATAGTTTAAGCTACTAAGCTAATAGCAGAATTGAGTGTGAACCTGAAGACTGCCATAGCTATCACCATATGAAACATCAAAGAGAAGGCCACACACCATGATCCCCTTCTCATGAGGCTGACTGACTCTGCCTGCTGACAATTCTGGCTCTTAAACTCTGAGACTACGCCAAGGAAGGAAGTTCTGGGAATGAGCCCTTCACTCCGTTCCACTGGCCCTGCCTTAGCGCAGCTCTCACCTCAGCTCCCTGACAACATCAGCCCCCTCCTCACGGCCTAAAATCTCTTAATGGCTTCAAGATCTTCAAACTACGGTTGTTGATTTGGCCATCCAGGACCCTTGCTGAAGGACATGCAGCCTGCCTTTCTAACTTCATTTTCTCCTTTTCTGGTCATCCCCCTCCAGGGGGTGGTCCTACTTCACTGTCTTCATCACAGTCATGGATCGATTCCGCCAGCACTTCTGGGCCCTTTACTGCCTGGAGGGCCTGTGCCAGGTGCTGGGAACACCCAGGAGAAGAAAACAAGCTCCCACCCTCATGTCCCGTACAGTCCAGTGAACGGATATTTTAATAAGCCTAAGAACAATAGAGTTTCTATAAAGAGAGGGCCCTCTCTTTACACATAAGATATCCTCTAGCTTCTGGTTCATTTGAACCTTTGGAGGTATATCAAGAACAGTCCAAACTCAAAGCTGGCATGAAACTGAGATTTATTGCTCCCATAGGGAACACTGGCTGGAAATTTGATCTCTTCCTAAAAGACTCAAGAAATTCGTGCATATAGATATAGGAGTTACCGAGGTTAAGGGAGCCTGGGTGATGGGCAAGCTGGAAGACATGGTATCAAGGAGGATCCAGGACCACTCCCCAGCCCACCCCAGATGCAAGTCTGAGAGCAGCAGGCAGGCTAGAAAAACCACCTCTTTACGTCTCAATTTGCCTTTGCTCTGACTAGCCTTTCTTGAAACTACCCTGCCCTTTGCTGCCAAGGGCAGCAAATAACCCAGCCATGGAAATTTCCTGTCCTCTGGGATTGCCTGCTGTCTGTACTCTCCGCGGCGTGGACCTAACTACTTACCACCTCCTGCTTGGTTCGGGTCCCCTAGTCTCTGCTGACCAGTTACAGCTCCCCCTCATTACTATCAGCTACCCAGTTATGGCTCCACCCCATATACTATCAGTCTGCAGCTCCCCCGGCCTATGGAAACCTCCCCATCATGTCTCACTGGGGAAATCATCAATACTGGGCTCACAGATTACCTTGCATTCCCATACAGTTCCCTGAAATAATGATTTTTGTTTAAACTCACCTCAGTGTGTTCCAATTCCTGCCTTCATCTCCTAATTATCCTGCCATGACTCAGCCCCAGGGTGTCACTGGCCCAGTGGTTCTCTCCTGCCAGGACACTCACAGATCCCTGCTCTATAGTCAGCCCCCACTTTCTCCCCATCCTCTTCCCTAATTCAGCCTTGGCAAACTATAAACTTTGTAATTAGAAAAGTGTAACATGTTGCCAGGAATGCAAACATACTTAGTGCTAAGACCTAGTGTTTTGTGCAGTGCTGGGCTCAGCTCCAAATCCTAGAGTAATAGAGAAAGGTTGAGAAAGGAAAAAAACCTTTCATGAGCTTGTAGTTAATGTCAGGAATGTCTCACTCACGATCTCATTTAATCCTCCTGAAGACCTGAGAATTTGGGTTTAGGTAACAGGAGCTCAGAGAGGCCAAGAGATTTGCCCAAGGTCATAACCCTGAAGAAACGCAGAGACAGAATAAAACCCAGGTCTATACCTGGCTGTCTCTGCAGTCATATCTGGGCTTCCCCATGTTATTACAGAATATCACATAAGATCTCAGTCTGGCACCTGACAGGCTCAGCTAATAATAGTGTGAAGAAATTCCTCAACATGTCTTCTCAACTGTTTGGCTTTCCTATTATAATGACTCCTACATTTTTGGCAAGGAAAGATTTCAAATAATGTCGACTTTCAAAAACTATGCTTAAGCCATTAAAACCAGTACTGCCAGTCAGGTGCGGTGGCTCATGTCTGTAATCCTAGCACTTTGGGAGGACAAGGCAAGCGGATTACCTGAGGTCAGGAGTTCAAGATCAGCCTGGCCAACATGGGAAACCCCCGTCTCTACTAAAAATACAAAAATTAGCCAGGTGTGGTGGCACACACCTCTAAGCCTAGCTACTTGGAAGGCTGAAGCAGGAGAATCCCTTGAACCTGGGAGGCAGAGATTGCAGTGAGCTGAGATCACGCCATTACACTCCAGCCCGGGCAACAGAGCAAGACTCTGTCTCAAAAGAAGAAAAAAACAGTACTGCTACAGTCACTCATTGCAACTGATGGCTAGACTTGAGGACAGAGTCTACCTCTGACTCCTCTGTCGCCGATGTAGCAGGAAGCAGGAGCTGGCACTGATAGGCACATAATAAATAGATTATTACAAATGAAAAAGAAAAAGATTGCATTCCTGCACAACTGAAGCCAAGTGTAGTGGAAACCCAGACAGTCCATTGTGGCACCATTTAAACTGTCCGTGGATGCCAAAGTGAACTCCAACACTGCCATGTTTTGGAGTCCTGAATGGAGCAGAAGAAGGAAATGGATGTGAGTGAGCCACCCAGCTGGGTGACAGGGAGATCATTCTTTTCAAAAGATGCATCTTCATTGCCCTCCTATTCCTAAATTGCCTTCTTACGTAGAGGGTTGTCATATACAAGGAGGGGAAAAGATGAATTTTTTAGAAGACCTGGCAGGAATATTTTTGTAGGCTCCTCAACAGCTACTAAACTCATCCTAGAAACAGATGGCACATCACGGTAACATGCTGCATGAAGGACAATTCCTGCATCAGGCATCATCCAGGGTCTACCCCCAGAGCTGCCTGCTGCTGTCATCTGGAGTCTTGAAGCCAAATACCTGATGTTTTCTGTATTCCAGAAGTAAGAAACTGTCATTAACAGAATGATCTTTAGAAACTTTCACCTCTAAAATCAACTAACATCATGTAGTTTTATTTTCAAGGGTGGGGGGGAAACACTTTTCTCTTCATCATAAAACACAGCAATGATTCCCCCTCGAGATATAAGAAAAAAGAGGTTATTTGCAAGCTGTTGTGCATATAAATAGAAGTCTAGATACATGAGTTTTTGCAAAAGGCAGAGGGCTTAGGTATCTGCAGGGGAATTTGAAACCAGCTGCTCAGACACCACTAGGTTTCCACTACATCGGGAAAGCTCCAGCTGTTTCTACTGGGATCACAGATGTTGGCAAGATTGTTGATATGGATGGGATGCAGGAAATGTTACCCAAAAACATGGCACCTTGGAAACTGAGAAATCAGCAGAAGGAGGAAGGTCTCTCTGCCTTCTCTGACCCCCTTCTCCCCTGAAGTAGGCCACAAACACTAGAATTCAACTTCCCTCTTCTTTCCTGATGCAGGCGATAGAACCTGGGAAAGTCACCTCCCTTCTCCCCTGAAGGTCCTCATGTGATAGGTGTCCTGCTCTATACCTGAGAGGAAGAAGAGTCACACGGGATGTCAACAAGAAACTGAACAGGCCTTGTTAAGTTCCTCTCCAGTTTATTACCAATAGAACATTCTCTTTTGCCTCCAATCATATTGCTACAAGACTCTATAAAAACACACAGATTCCCTTATATCTCTGGGTCATGATTTCTGAAGGTGTCACATAAAACTGACATTAAATAAGTTGCTTTGCTTTTATTTTGTTATTCTGTCTTTGGTTATGGGGTATGAGCCATAAGCCTTGTGATAGGTGAGGAAAAGAAATGATTCTTTTCTTCCCTACAACAAGCTGACCAAACAGACTTGGTGGATATTCCCCCAATAAATTGGCCTTTGGTTTGCAAGCAAACAAATCGTTTCCTTGGTGGGCACCACACAGACCACACACACAGGCCTTTTTCAGTTACCTGGTCTACAAAGAGTCCTTCCTGAGCCAGTTTTCTGCTCTTAATCCAGGATGCCTGCCACAAAGGTATTCTTCACTCCCACATTTTTAGACCTCTGACAGAAAAAAAAATTGTTTTAAGACCAGGCACAGTGATTCACACCTGTAATCCCAGCACTTTGGGAGGCCAAGTTAAGAGGATCGCTTGAACTCAGGAGTTCAAGATCAACCTGGGCAACATGGTGAGACCCCATCTCTACAAAAAAAAAAAAAAAAAGAAGAAGAAAGAAAAAGTAGCCAGGCATGATGGCATGTGCCTACAGTCCCAGCTACTCGGGAGGCTGAGGTGAGAGGATCAGTGGAGTCTGGGAAGTTTGAGACTGCAGTGAGCTAGGATCTTGTGATTCTGCACTCCAGCCTGGATGACTCAAAAAAAAAAGTTTTAAAGGAAATTGCTCACAGTCCCATTTCACACCTTTCATGGAGGTATCATCTTGCCCTCACTCTCAGCCAAAACTCTCCCCTCTCACTCTCTCAAGCCTCTCTGGAAGACGCATGTCCCCAGGGTTGGATCAATCTGCTTTTCTATTTGGGATGATTTTCCCAAATAAAAGATTCTAACATCAAACATCAGCCTTTCAAACTTCTCTAGTGACCAGGGGACCCATTTCCCCTCCGAAACACCTGCGATTTAAATGTGCTCTTTTTATGTCATATAATATAATCAAATCAAGAAGAACAATAACAGGAACTAGGTCAAACACTTATATCCTATGAGCACATTAGTTAACAAACCAGAAGAGAATTCTATTATCCTTTTAAATAAGCATGGACATCCATCTCAAACCTCACTCACTCTAAACATTTTTGTGATTCTTAGCTTCCAAGTAGGCATTGCCCACAGCATCCCCAGATGGATGGGCTTCCTCCAGTCCCAAGCAAACTGCAGGTTTTCAATCTGATTCTAATCCAAAGAAATTCCTGAAGAGGTTTCTGACTTTCACTGAATTAAAATTCAAAATAGGAACTATAGCCAGGCCTTTGAAGAGCAGCCTCATGGGAATGAGCCCATCATCCATGTATGACAACACCATGCAAACGGCTAAATACATGGAGAACCTGCTGGAGAACCTGCTAGAAGGGGGCGCTTCCTTAACTAAATACAATAATCATTGGCTGGGCACAATGCCTCATGCCTGTAATCCCAGCACTTTGGGAGGCTGAGGCAGGTGGATCACTTGAGCCCGGGAGTTAAGAACAGCCTGGGCTACACAAGGAGACCCTGTCTCTACCAAAAAAAAAAAAAAAATTAGCCAGGCATGGTGACATATGCCTGCATTCCCAGCTACTCAGAAGGCTGAGGAAGGAAGATCGCTTGAGCCCATGAGTTCAATGCAGCAGTGAGCTAGGATTGCACCACTGTACTCCAGCCAGGGCAATATAGTAAGACCCTGTCTCAAAACAAAACAATCACCCACAAAAGCAAAAAACAGCCAGTAGTTGTTTCTGGTATAAAAAGATAATAAAATTTCAGGATCTCCCATATGCATCACACCAAGGAGAAAAGTTAAGCCCTGGAAACTGATTCACATAACATGGCTGTTTTTCTTCTCTGATGCATGACTGTTGCTTTCTGACCTTTGTGTTGAGATTTTACACATTAACTGAACTCTTCGTTCTTTATTCAAACCTAGACTAACTGATGCTGGAGATAGAGACCCTTGTGTTTGTTGACTCTTTGTAATAGAATATTTTGCAACCACTTTACAGTATAACCAATAGTAGCCAATCAAATCTTATATCTACATTAAACTTTGTACGAAAATGTTGCTCTCCAGGGCAGGACACAGTGGCTCATGCCTGTAATCCAAGCACATTAGGAGATCAGCATCAGCGGATCACTTGATGTCAGGAGTTCGAGACCAGTCTGGCCAACATGGTGAAACCCCATCTCTACAAAAATTCAAAAATTAGCCAGGCATGATGGTGCACACCCATAATCCCAGCTACTCAGGTGGCTGAGGCAGGAGAATCGCTTGAACCCAGCAGGTAGAGGCTGCAGTGAGCTGAGATCGTGCCATTGCACTCCAACCTGGGCAACACAGTGAGACCCTGTCTTACAAAAATAAAGAAAAAGAAAATGCTGTCATCCTGTTCAGCAGCTCCATTTTTGCCTATACAAGGATCCTCATTTTTCCCCTCACTGGGAGCACGGATCACCATTCTTCGGTGTAGCTCTGCTCCCCTAATGTCTGCCCTCACACTTCGTGGTTAAATAAACCCTTTTAACTGGATCCTGAGCCTTTTGGTTATCTTAGGTTGACACTAGAGAGAAGAATCACATGTGTTGTACCAAGTCAAGAAATCTTTCTACAAGAAAATGAGACAAAAAAGGAAGAAGAGCAGCAACAATAGGGATGGATAAACTTCCTTCTAGACAACAGTGAGTCTGTAATCTTTTAGCACATGCTTCTTTCAGAAAACAAAAACAGCAGCTCAGGCTTCAGCCTCAGACCAACCTAGATATGAATGCAAGCAAAGACCTCATGCAAGTTAGGTCTTTCAGCCTGTTTTCTACCCTCTCTCATCCTCGGTTTTCCCATCTGTAAAAATTAGCTCACAGGCCAGGCACAGTGGCTCACATCTCTAATCCCAGCACTTTGGGAGCCCGAGCCGGGTGGATCATGAGGTCAGGAGATGGAGACCATCCTGGCTAACGTGATGAAACCTCGTCCCTACTAAAATGACAAAAAATTAGCAGAGTGTGGTGGCATGCACCTGTAGTCCCAGCTACTCAGGAGGCTGCAGCAGGAGAATCTCTTAAACCCGGGAGGTAGAGCTTGCAGTGAGCTGAGATCACGCCAGCCTGGGTGACAGAGTGAGACTCCGTCTTAAAAAAAAAAAGTTAGCTCACCAGGTGGTGGTAAGAAACAGAAGAAAGTAAGTGGTCCAGGTGCTTGGCTCACACCTATAATTCCAGCAGGTGTGGAGGTGAGCAGATTGCTTGGCCCAGGAGGTTGAGACCAGCCTAGATAGCATAGTAAGACGTCATCTCTACAAAAAATTTTAAAAATTAGCCGGGCATGGTGACTCATGCCTGTAGTCCCAGTTACTCAGGAGGCTGAGGTGGGAGGACCACTTGAGCCCAAGAGGTTCAAGGCTGCAGGGAGCTGTGATCCAGCCACTATGCTCTAGTATAGATGTGACAGAATGAGATTCTATCTCAAAAAACAAAGAAAGAAGAAAACAAATAAGTGGACAGATAAGCACTGGTGGATGTGTGTAAATCTCAAAAAAACTACCTATGATCATCAACTCTCAACTCATTATAAATGCAGGTTAATTTTTCTTCTAAACAAATATTCCTACTCAAAGGTAAAAATGTTAGAACTAAAAGAAAGGAAGGCATCATCTTCACGCACTCTCTAGTAGAATTTGCTGCACTGTCTATTACAGTAGCACTAGACCCACATGGCTATTGAGAACTTGAAATGTGACTAGTGCAACCAAGGAACTGAGTTAAATTTTAATTAATTTGGATTGGAAAAATCAAACTGTAAATTAAGACCCTAAGCTCTCCAGACCAGATGGACTCCCTATGGCTAACAGAGACGCTCTAAATTTAAAAGCAGAACCAGGTGGAATAGCAGGGAGAGGAAGCGGTCATGTGCACGTTACCAGAGCCAGGGTAAGCCCTGGGTAAGCAATCCACTGCAGTTGGAAGCCTCCTACCCCCAGCCCACCAGCAATTTGAAAGAAATATCTAACAGAGACTTCTCCTTTAGGGCTTGGAAACCACCCAAGTAGGGCTCAATTATTTCAACCGATCGGAATGGAACAAATTTGAATCCTTCAATTGCATAAACGGACCCGACTGAGCACCTAGGCGAGAAGGTTTCCTATTTAAGACAGCTTTTTTTTTCCCCCTGTGGTCTTCTGAGACCACTTGAACTTATACTTAAGGCTGTGCAGAGAGAGCCAGTGAGAGAGAAGCTCTCCCTTCCTCCACAGATCACATGTCTTTTGTTTACAGATTTAACATGCAGGAACTTGGCAAAAGTCCCCAGTTTGTTAGGACAGACCTCACTCTAGACTCCAGGTCTCCATATTCCAGCCCTTTTTCTACTGCACCCTCCCTTTTTTTTCAAAGAAAATGCCCAAATGAAGGAATCCATATTATTTTTATTTTCACTAAAGGCAGATGAAACCCAAGCTAAATGATAACAAGACTGCCACATTTAGAATACTTACAAATAGAAACTTAATAGTGTTTTTGAATAAAGATAAAAAGGCATTTCATCACAAAGGCTTAAGCTGTTAACTTTTACAGTTATTTGCATTTAAATAGAATACTCCTGGTGTTTTTAAAAAGGCTTCAATACATAATGGATTCTAGTGGTAGCATTCCAGGTGGTGGGGGAATCCCCACCTTTTCTTTCAGTGGTACCAGGCTCAAGCCTGCTGACCCGGACTATTCCAAAGGCTCCCCCTGTTTGGTTCTGAATCACCTTGACCACAGGGGATGTGGACACCTCAGGGCTGACTGACTACGCAGTGAGAAAGCCAGGCCAGGCCCCTACTTGGGGAAGTCCACAGGAGAATGGCTTGTAGATCAGGTCCAATTCTAAATCTTTACAGGGAAGCAAAGACTCTCAAAGGACGGCACTGGTTCTGTACTCAACGACACTAGATTCACTGGAGGTTCTTAGACAGGAACTAACTGCTGGATTAAATAATGCAGTAATAAGACTGTCATCCCCAGCATTTACAAAAGGTTTACTCTAGTGGCTACTGTGGCATCTCCCCAGACCCACAAACACACCCTTACAGCTGGAGCCCTTACTCCCCAGAGCTGCGAGCATAGGAGGTAGTCAGCACTTTCTAGGGGTTGCCTGAGAGTGAACAGAGGGCCTTGCCCAAGGTCATGCCTCTTCCCAGGGCAGCCTGAAGCCAACAACTAATTGTTGCGGGGATAAAAAGGTCAGGCCTTTTGGCCCAGCTCAATCCAACTCTACAACCTTTCCAGCTTCAGCACTCCCTGGAGTGAGGAGACTGCAGCCCCACTTCTTCCTCTGGCCCATCCTGTTTCTTTCATCACCACCCCACCCCCACACACAGGTGTTGATCCCCAGAGCACTAATACCATATGCTCATCTCCCTCTGCTTCCCAGGGAACCAAGGTAGGGCAGGTTCTATGTGCCAGCCACTGTTCTCAGCTTTTTGTAGGTACTTACTCTTAGAGGTAAGCACTATTATTTTCATTTCGGAGATAAAGAAACTGAGGTTAAAAAGAAATCAATCATTTTTCCAAAGATATCCAGGTGGCCTTGGGAGATCTCATGAAAATGAAAAGACATGCTGTTGGTAAATAAACATAAAAATGACCAATAGAGAGTGAGTATGCAACTCATTCGTTAATGTTTTTCATTCATTCTTCAAGTATTTACTGAGCATCTACTATGTGCTAAGCACTATTCTTACCACTGCAGATACAGTAGTGCACAAAAAACATGAAGTCCCTGACCTCATAGAGCTAACCTAGTGGAGAGAGGGCAAGAAGTATGCAAATAAACTAGTAAATGCATATCTCATATGAGTGCTAGGAAGGAAAACAAAGCAGGTTAGGGGAGACCAGAGGTGATGGGGGCAGGGAGGGGGCTATTTTATGTGGGGAATTGAGGAAAGATCTCATGATAGGTGATATTTGGGTAAAGAAGAGAAAGAAGCAGGGAGTGAGCCGTGGAGATATTTGAAGATAGAGGATGTTGAGTAAAGGGGACAAGCACAAAGTCAGAAGCAGCGGAGGATACTGAGAAGAGGTGACATGCTCTGGTGAATTGTAAAAGGATCGCCTGGCTGCTGTGTTGAGAATAGATCTGGTGGGGCTGGGGAGTGGGAGGCTAAGGACAAGGAAGGAGGCAGGGAGGCCAAATAGGAGTCTCTTGTCATAATCCAGGCCACACATGGCAGTGGCTTAGACCAAGATTGTTCATGATGGGAATGGTGGGAACTGTCAGATCTATGCCACAGGTAGAACTACCCGAATTTGCAGAGATCCAATGAAAGGTGTAACAGCAACAAAAGGAAAGTCAAGGATGACTCCCAGATCTGGGGCCTGAGCAGCTGGAAGGATGGATTTGCCATGAACTGAGAGAGAAAGGAGCAGCTTTGGCTGAAGATGGGGCGGGATCAGGAGCTAAGGAATGAATCACACAAGTTAGCTATTACAGGCAACAGCGTTCAGGGAGAGATGGCACCGCCCGCTGTTCATGAAAAGAGATAGAGCCAGGCTACCTGGAGTTGAGTCTCAGCTCTAATGCTATTAACTGTGTGGCCTTGGGAAAGATACTGTACCTCTCTGGACTTCATTACTCTTATCTATGATATAGGGAGAATGTCTGTACTGACCTTATCAGGTCATTATGAAGCTTAAATGAGTAAATACATGTAAAAGAGCCTAGAACAGTGGCTCCCATGCAATCAGCACCATATTAGTATTTTAAAATTCCAATGAGGTTCTCAATGGAGAAACCTCAATCTGAAAGATGAACAGGAGAGTCAGGTGGCCGAGGAAGTGGACAGGGTAGGGGAACACTCAAGATAAAGGAAATAGTACATCCATTTTACTGAAAATAAGCCAATAATGCAGCAAAAGGCAAACATAAAATGGTTCTTATGACACGTGTGTTAATCCTTATTTCAGATGCTGTGGAATCCAGGATGTGTCCAAAGAAATGGAAAATAGCTTTTAGTTTTCTTGTTTTTGTTTTTCTTTTTTTCAGAGACAGGTTCTCACTCCATCACCCAGGTTGGCGTGCAGAGGCACAATCATAGCTCACTGCAGTGTTGAACTCTTGGACGCAAGCCTTTCTCCCACTCAGGCTCCTGAGTAGTTCGGACTACAGGCATGCACCACCATGCCCAGCTAATTTTTTTGGATTTTTGATAGAGATAAGATCTCACTATGCTGCCCCGTCTTGTCTCAAACTCCTGGACTCAAGAGGACCTCTTGTCTTAGCCTCCCGAAGTACTGGAATTACAGCTGTGAGCCACCGTGCCAAGCCGGCTCTCAGTTTATTTATTCAGAATGCATAAACCCTAGCAGTACCATCTGAGCTTCTCACGCACCTGTCTTCACTGAGTTGGGCCAGGGCTGCCACCACTGACCATGACCCATGTAAGACCCATACTGACATACTGGGACTCTTGATGGCTACCACTCAGTGGCCCCAGCAGACACCCCTACAGTTTCCTCTCTGATCCCCCAGGTAAATGCATTCAATAAGTAACAACAGGAATACGCCATTTGTCTCCCTTCTAATTATATCTGAACATGTTTGAAGCCCATATGGCCCAATCAATATCCCTAAACTCTCTGTACCTCACTGTTCCTAGCAATTCTGCTGGAGAAATAACATTTCAAAGGTGAAAAGCCTTATTCTGGCAGAGCAAACCTGCTTGATCTCAGTGAAATGGTCCACAAAGACCAAACTCAGAAGTAAAGCATCAGATTCCCTCAGCAGAACCCTTACCTTTTGGTAAATTATCAAATATCAGAACAATAGGAATAGAAGAGGCTCAAATGCAATAGGAGAGGCTTGAATGTGTATGGGATCAAAGCATTTCCTGGACCATTTAATGCACCTTAGCCACATAAATATGGAAAGTATTAAGCCGTGCTAACAGGTATTTCAGAAGAAAGCCAGGCCCTGAGCTGTCGGAGCTTGCCTCTCCGCGGGGTCATCCATCTGAAGACCCTTAGCCTGCACGCCCAGCCTCACACACTCCCCAGGCTGTGGGAAGTGCACTGAACCAGCCAGGGTGCCAGGGTGCCACGCTGCCCTGACAGCCATATGTTCGCTGCCTCATCACACAGGCCTGAGATTAACAGCCTTCAGCCCAGAATAACCCACCCAGTCCTCAACCTCACTGTGTGCATCCAGAAATTTCCATTAAGCCTCTGTTCCATTTCCTGGCTTCCCCCACCTGGGCACTGAAACCTCAGTCCCCTGATGGTCCCTCTCAGCTCCTACTACCTGTGATTCTGTTTCAACAGTGACAGGCTTGGGAACAAACACAAAGGAGCACCACTGCCCACAACTGGGATTCTCAAAGCATTTGCCCTGCCCCAAGATACCGGAGGGCCTAACATCTGCCCTAAGGCACCATGGTTTAGAAAAGCAGCATTTAACAAACAGAAACCCACAACCCACTCTCTCCCATTCCAGGCAGGTGGCTCTCAGGGAGAAAGAAGACCACGTGTTGTTCACTACCTGTGCCCCCATCCTCACCACCAAGATTCTGGTCCCCGGAGCACACTGGCCTGGAGGATTGTTACTCTGCCTGTTTACCCTGGGTCTTGCCCCCTTAGACAGACCTTACTGCCAATCAGTCCCTAATTTTCATCCTTCCCCCAGGGAGTGACAGGTGCAGTTAAGAGCCAAACAGTATTTTCCAAAAATTCTTCCCCTAACACTTACTGAGGACCTCTTGCCTTTGGCATATTATCAAATATCAGAACAATAGGAATTGGAAAGGCCTGAATGCAATAGGAGAGGATTGAATGTATATGGCATCAAAGCACTGCTCATGTATATTCTCTACAGTTTACATAATTTTTTTAAGTGTTTATAGAGCTGGCATAGTGGCACACACCTATCATCCCAGCTACTCAGGAGGCTGTGGCAGGAGGATTGCTTGAGTCCATGAGACCCACAAATTCCAGTACAGCCTGGACAACATAAGAAGACCCCATCTCTAAAAAACTAAATAAGTAGACTTTTTAAGTTTTAAGTACTCATATTCAAAATAAAATTGTATACTAGTTTATAACACTGAATATGCTGTTTCGAACTTTAAATATGCATGCAAAACCACACACAGGAGATTCTGCCAGTCCTAAAGAGGCATCTCCTAGAAACTCAGAGTTGCTGTTGTTTATGGCCCTGCCCCCCGCACCCAAATCAGCTGCGTGCATAGAGCAACAGGATTCTGGGTTGACGCCAAGTTCACCACATAGCTTTCTCAATTACCATCAAGGTCTCCAGCCATTCTCCCTGGGCAAGAGCACCACGGCTGGATTATGGCTTTCCCCATATTGTCCAGGCTCACCCCTCCCATTCCCCTTCTCATCTTTTGCGGCCTGGGCCCAGTTATCCACAGCAGAAACCCTTCTACTCATTAAGGTAACATATTCTGCATCTCATTTAAATAAAATGTGCTTTTAGGTTTCTGGTACAAATCTAATACTCCATTTTAACAAATGTGCTCACTTCCCTCCAGGAAACCTCCAAACACACACCTACACACCCACACGCGTGCTTCTTGGTTGGAGACCAAAAGCTGTCATTGAGAAGAAAAAGCAATGAGAAAATCCATTCAGTGCCAAAGGTGATCGCTTTAATAGCCCGTGGTGCCTTGATGAAAGCATTTTCTTTTAAAATCTTAGTATATTGTGAAACATTTCAAATACAGAAATTTGAAGAAAAAATGACTGACATAATAAACCACTGTGAGCTCACTGCCCAACTTTATCCCGTCTTAACACTGGCTTCATTGGCTTTTTGCTCTCAAAACAAAGGAAGCACTCAGATAAAAACTGAAGCCCCCCGTGCAGACCTTTTTCATCTGGTTTCTTTCTTCTCCTCACCAGAGATTCACCAGTTTTTATATTTTCCTACATATTAATGTGTTCATCAAATAGGATTTGTGGTTTGTGTGTGTGTGTGTGTGTGTGTGTTTTGTTTTTTTTTTGTTTTTGTTTTTGTTTTTTTAAGACCCAGTCTCATTCTGTTGCCCAGGCTGGAGTTCAGTGGCGCCATCTTGGCTCACTCTAACCTCCACCTCCCAGGTTCAAGAGATTCTCCTGCCTCAGCCTCCTGAGTAGCTGGGATTACAGGGGTCTGCCACAATACTTGGCTAATTCTTGTATTTTTTGTAGCACAGGGTTTCCCCATATTGGCCAGACTGGTCTCTAACTCCTGACCTCAGGTCATCCACCCGCCCGGGCTCCCAAAGTTCTGGGATTACAGGCATGAGCCCCTACACCCGGCCACATATTTTTTTTAACTTTATATAGCAAGTATCCTTGCTTTTTAGCCCAACATTATATTTTAGAGATTTTGCTGTAACATATATGTAGTTGTAACTAATTTATCTCAACTGCTATATAGTATTCCCTTGTATAACTCTCCTTATTTATTCATTCTTGTCTTTACAGTGATTTAGTTTTTTATTATCATATATATATATGTGTTTATATATGTATATATATATAAATACATACATAATTTATTGCACTTTAGGTTCTGGGGAACATGTGCAGAACATGCAGGATTGTTGCATAGGTCATACAGGGCAATGTGGCTTGCTGCCTCCATCCCCTTGTCACCTATATCTGGCATTTCTCCCCATGTTATCTCTCCCCAACTCCCCATCCTCCACTGTCACTCCCGTTTCCACCTGACAGACCCCAGTGTGTGATGCTCCCCTCCCTGTGTCCATGTGTTCTCATTGTTCAACACCCACCTTTGAGTAAGAACATACAGTGTTTGATTTTCTGTTCTTGTGTCCCTTTGCTGCAAATGATGGTTTCCAGATTCATCCATGTCCCTATAAAGGACAAGAACTCATCATTTTTTATGGCTGCATAGTATTCCATGATGTATATGTGCCACATTTTCTTTGTCCAGTCTATCATCGATGGGCATTTGGGTTGGTTCCAGGTCTTTGCTATTGTAAACAGTGCCACAATGAACATATGTGTGCATGTGTCTTTATAACAGAATGATTTATAATCCTTTGGATATATACCCAGTAATGGGATTGCTGGGTCAAATGGAATTTCTATTTCTAGGTCCTTGAGAAATCGCCACACTGTCTTCCACAATGGTTGAACTAATTTACAGTCCAACCAACAGTGTAAAAGTGTTCCTATTTCTCCACATCTCCAGTATCTGTTGTCTTCAGATTTTTTAACGATCACCATTCTAACTGGCGTGAGATGGTATCTCAATGTGGTTTTGATTTGCATTTCTCTAATGACCAGTTATGATGAGCATTTTTTCATATGTTTGTTGGCCTCATATATGTCTTCTTTCAAAAAGTGTCTGTTCATATCCATTGCCAACTTTTGAATGGGGTTGTTTTTTTCTTGTAAATCTGTTTTATTTCTTTGTAGATTCTGGATATCAGCCCTTTGTCAGATGGGTAGATTGCAAAAATTTTTTCCCATTCTATTGGTTGCTGATTCACTCTAATGATTGTTTCTCTTGCTGTAGAGAAGCTCTAGAGTTTAATTAGATCCCATCTGTCTATTTTGGCTTTTGTTGCCAATGCTTTTGGTGTTTTAGTCATGAAGTCCTTGTCTGTGCCTATGTTCTGAATGGTTTTGCCTAGGTTTTCTTCTAGGGTTTTTATGATGATAGGTCTTATGTCTAAGTCTTTAATCCATCTGGAATTAACTTTAGTGTAAGGTGTCAGAAAGGGGTCCAGGTTCTGCTTTCTGCACATGGCTAGCCAGTTTTCCCAACACCATTTATTAAACAGGAAATCCTTTCCCCATTGCTTGTTTTTGTCAGGTTTGTCAAAGATCAAACAGTTGTAGACATGTGGCATTGCCTCTGAGGCCTCTGTCCTGTTCCAGCAGTCTGTATCTCTGTTTTGATACCAGTATCATGCTGTTTTGATTACTGTAGCCTTGGAGTATAGTTTGAAGTCAGGTAGCGTGATGCCTCCAGCTTTGTTCTTTTTGCTTAGAATTGTCTTGGCTATGTGGGCTCTCTTTTGGTTCCGTATGAAGTATAAGGTGGTTTTTTTCCAGATCTGTGAAGAGGGTCATAGGTAGCTTGATGGGGATAGTGTTGAATCTACAAATTACTTTGGGCAGTATGGCCATTTTCATAATATTGATTCTTCCTAACCATGAGCATGGAATGTTTTTCCATCTGTTTGTGTCCTTTCTTATTTCCTTGAGCAGTGGTTTGTAGTTCTCCCTGAAGAGGTCCTTTACATCCTTTGTCAGTTGTATTCTAGGTATTTTATTCTCTTTGTAGCAATTGTGAATGGGAGCTTACTCTTGATTTGTCTCTCTTTTAGTCTGTTATTGGTGTATAGGAATGCTTGTGATTTCTGCACATTGATTTTGTATACTGAGACTTTGCTGAAGTTGCTTATCAGTTAAAGGAGATTTTGGGCTGAGACGATGGGGTCTTCTAAATATACAATCATGTTGTCTACAAATAGAGACAATTTGACTTCCTCCTTTCCTAACTGAATACGCTTTATTTCTTTTTCTTGCTGATTGCTCTGGCTAGAACTTCCAATACTATATTGAATAGGAATGTTGAGAGAGGTCATCCTTGTCTAGTGCCAGGTTTCAAAGGGAATACTTCTAGTTTTTGCCCATTCAGTATAATATCGGCTGTGGGTTTCTCATAAATAGCTTTTATTATTTTGAGATACGTTCATTCGATACCTAGTTTATTGAGAGTTTTTAGCATAAAGGGCTGTTGAATTTTGTTGAAGGCCCTCTATTGAGATGATCATGTGGTTTTTTTCTTTGGTTCTGTTTATGTGGTGGATTACATTTATAAACTTGTGTATACTGAACCAACCTTGCATCCCCAGGATGAAGCCTACTTGGTCATGATGGATAAGCTGTTTGATGTGCTATTGCAATCAGTTTGCCAGTAATTTATTGAAGATTTTTGCATCTATGTTCATCATGGATATTGGCCTGAAGTTTTCTTTTCTTGTTGAGCCTCTGCCGGGTTTTGGTATCAGGATGATGTTGATCTCAAAATGATTTGGGAAGGATTCCCTCTTTTTGGAGTGTTTGGACTAGTTTCAGAAGGAGTAGTACCAGCTCCTCTTTGTATGTCTGGTAGAACTCAGCTGTGAACCCATATGGACCGGGCTTTTTTAGTTGGTACGCTACTAATTGCTGCCTCATCTTCAGCCCTTGATATTGGTCTATTCAGGGTTTTGACTTCTTCCTGGTTTAGGCTTGTGAGGGTGCAAGTGTCCAGGAATTTATCCATTTTTTCCAGGTTTACTGGCTTATGTGCATAGAGTTGTTTGTAATAATCTCTGATGGTAGTTTGTATTTCTGTGGAATCAGTGGTGATACCCTCTTTATCGTTTTTTATTGCAGCTATTTGACTTTTCTCGCTTTTCTTTTTTATTAATCTGGCTAGTAGTCTATTTTGTTGACCTTTTCAGAAAACCAGATCCTGGATTTATTGATTTTTGAAGGGTTTTTTGTGTCTCTATCTCCTTCGTTCTGCTCTGATCTTAGATCTTAGTTACTGCTTGTCTTCTGCTAGGTTTTGAGTTTTTTTGATCTTGCTCCTCTAGCTCTTTCAATTTTAATGATACAGTGTCAATTTTAGATCTTTCCTTGCTTCTCATGTGGGCATTTATTGCTATAAATTTTCCTCTAGACACTGCTTTAAATGTGTCCCAGAGATTCTGGTACATTGTGTCTTCATTCTCTTTGGTTTTGAAGAACATCTTTATTTCTGCCTTCATTTCATTGTTTATCCAGTCAACATTCAAGAACCAGTTGTTCACTTCCGTGAAGTTGTGCAGTTCTGAGTTAGTTTCTTAATCCTGAGTTCTAATTTGATTGCACTGTGGTCTGAGAGACTATTTGTTATGATTTCAGTTCTTTTGCATTTGCTGAGAATTTTAGAGTAGGTGTGATGTGGTGCTGAGAAGACTGTATATTCTGTGGATTTGGGGTGGAGAGTTCTGTATATGTCTATTAGGTTTGCTTGGTCCAGATCTGAGTTCAAGTCCTGGATATCCTTGTTAATTTTCTGTCTTGTTGATCTGTCTAATATCGACAGATATTAATGTGGAGTGTTAAGTCTCCCACTGTTATTGCGTGTGAGTCTAAGTCTCTTTGTAGGTTGTTAAGAACTTGCTTTATGTATCTGGGTGTTCCTGTATTGGGTGCGTATATATTTAGGATCGTTAGCTCTTCCTGTTGCATTGATTCTTTTACCATTATGCAATGCCCTTCTTTGTCTCTTTTGATCTTTGTTGGTTTAAAGTCTGTTTTATCAGAAATTAGGATTGCAACTCCTGCTTTTTTTTCTCTCTCTCTCTCTCTCCATTTGCTTGGTAAATCTTCCTCTATCCCTTTATTTTGAGCCTATGTGTGTCCTTGCATGTGAGATGGGTTTCCCGAATACAGCACATCTATGGGTTTTGACATTTTATCCAATTTACCAGTCTGTGTCTTTTGATTGGGGCTTTTAGCCCATTTACATTTAAGGTTAATATTATTATGTGTGAATTTGATCCTGCCATTATGATGCTAGCTGGTGGTTTCGCCCATTAGTTGATGCAGTTTCTTCATTGTGTCGATGCTTTTTACCATTTGGTACGTTTTGGGAATGGCTGGTACTGGTTGTTCCTTTCTACGTTTAGTGCTTCTTTCAGGAGTTCTTATAAGGCAGGCCTGGTGGTAACGAAATCTCTCAGCAATTGCTTGTTTGTAAAGGATTTTATTTCTCCTTTGCTTAAGAAGCTTAGTTTGGCTGGATATGAAACTCTAGGTTGAAAGTTCTTTTCTTTGAGGATGTTGAATATTAGCCCCCACTCTCTTCTGGCTTGTAGGGTTTCTGCTGAGAGATCCCCTGTGAGTCTGATGGGCTTCCCTTTGTGGGTAACCTGACCTTTCTTTCTGGCTGCCTTTAGCATTTTTTCCTTGATTTCAACCCTGGTGAATCTGACAATTATGTCCCTTGGTGTTGCTCTTCTTCAGGAATATCTTCGTGTTGTTCTCTGTATTTCCTGGACTTGAATATTGGCCTGCCTTGCTAGGTTGAGGAAGTTCTCCTGGATAACATCCTGAAGAGTGTTTTCTAGCTTGGATTCATTCTCTCCATCACATTCAGGTACACCTGTCAAACGTAGGTTAGTTCTTTTCACATAATCCCATATTTCTTGGAGGCTTTGTTCATTTCTGTTCACTCTTTTTTTCTCTAATCTTGCCACCTTGTTTTATTTCATTGAGTTGATCTTCAGGCTCTGATATCCTTTCTTCTGCTTGGTTGATTCAGCTACTGAAACTTGTGTATGCTTCATGAAATTCTTGTGTTGTGTTTTTCAGCTCCATCAGGTCATTTATATTCTTCTCTAAGCTGTTTATTCTTGTTAGCATTTCATCAAATCTTTTTCGATGTTCTTAGTTTCTTTGCATTGGGTTAGAACATGTTCTTTTAGCTCAGAGAAGTTTGTTATTACCCACCTTCTGAAGCCTGTTTCTGTCAATACATCAGATTCGTTCTCCATCCAGCTTTGTTCCTTTGCTGGCGAGGAGTTGTGATCCTTTGGAGGAGAGGCATTCAGGTTTTGGGTGTTTTCATCCTTTTTGCACTGGTTTCTTCCCATCTTTGTGGATTTATCCACCTGTCATCTTTGTAGTTGATGACTTTTCGATAGAGTCTCTGAGTGCATGTCCTTTTTGTTGAAGATGAAGTTATCTCTTTCCGGCTTTTAGTTTTCCTTCTAACAGTCAGGGCCCTCTGCTGTAGGACTGCTGGAGGTCCACTCCAGACTCTGCTTGCCTGGGATCACCTGCAGTGGCTGCAGAAACAGTAAGGCTTGCTGCCAGTTAATTCTTCTATTATCTTCATCCCAGAAGGATACCCGCCAGATATCAGCCTGAGCTCTCCTTTATGAGGTGTCTCTTTGGATATACAGGGGTCAGGGAGCTGCTTGAGGAGACTGTCTGTCCCTTATAGAAGCTCAGATGCTGAGCTGTGAGCTCCATTGTTCTGTTCAGAGCTGCTGGGCAGGTATGTTTAAATCTGCTCCAGTGGAATTCATAACTGCTTTTTTTCCCAGGTGTGTCCTGGGAAGGTGGCGTTATTTATAAGCTCCTGACATGCTGCTGCCTTTTTTCAGAGATGCCCCTGCCCCTCTGCATTGTTCTTGCTGGGAACTGCACTCCAGAGCTGTTCCCATTTGGCCATCTTGGATCTGCCTCTTTTAAAAATTATTATTATTATTTTGCTATTAAAAACAATGATGGCTGGGCACGGTGGCTCAGGCCTGTAATCTCAGCACCTTGGGAGGCCAAGGTGGGCAGATCACCTAAGGTCAGGAGTTCAAAACCAGCCTGACCAACATGGAGAAATCCTGTCTCTACAAGAATTAGCCAGGCATGGTGGCAGACACCTATAATCCCAGCTATTTGGGAGGCTGAGGCAGGAAATCACTTGAACCTGGGAGGCAGAGGTTTTGGTGAGCCGAGATAGTGCCACTGCACTCCAGCCAGGGCAAAAAGAGCAAAACTCTGTCTCAAAAAAAAAAAAAAAGAAAAGAAAAGAAAAGAAAAACAATGATCACAGCATTTCTTTTTGCTAATGGGTATTGATTCTCTGAGAAGTACACTAATTTGATCAGGCCAGCCTCACATCTGAAACAGGGCAAACAGGTCTTTCTGACATTGAAGATCAGCATCTATGGGCTGAAGGCTGCCATGTCCGACAGGCTGAACAACAGAGGAGCAAAATCCCCGTGGCCCTGGAAGTGGGTATAAATGTCCCCTGCAGCAGTGCTGTGTGTGAAGTGTCTGTCACATGGCCCAGCATGTTGCTGGCACCATGTAAACAGCAGCCACCATTATTATCACCTGCCTGCTCTTCCTGCTTGGCTAGAATCCCAGTCCTCCCCTGTAGGCTCACCCCACCGTGACACGTTCACTCATTAACAGGCCCAAAGGACTATCACTCATTTCAATGCAATTTCACCCCCAAAAAACCTATGGTAGGCACATCCTGTTCAGCAAGAAAAAAATTTGCTTGACATATAAATAGAGGATAATTCCTAACTTTCCTGATTTTCCTTCCTCTGTCTTTGGTGTTTATCCAGGACATATGTGCTGAATGTACATGCCTGTAATCTCACCTGAAGAATCAAGGTCAGATCTCCTAGGTCAGATCAAGGGCCCTTCCAACCAGCTCGGCCACTCTTTCCATGTCACATCCATCCAGATCCCACTTCTAGCCTTCCTATCTGTTCCTTCCTTCATAATGCTGGGCCCTGCATATCCAAGGGGTGTCCAATGAGCCTATAAAAGTGAATTCAGATGTCACTTCCTCCCCAAGGCCTTGGCCAGGACCCACATAAACTTAATACATCATTCATAATACATCACTCATAATATGTTCCTGTCACCTTTTCTATGCAACTGTGCAATGCAGTAGCACTTAGCAACATCTTATTTTAATTGCATGGACATGAGCCCCTCTCGCCCCCTAGACTATGAGCACCTTGCGGTTCTCATGCATTATTTTATCCCCGTGCCTTGCCCTAATCATAGTGAAGCAAATAAATGTTCCACAAACACATCAAATTTGTTTTTCTTCCATGACTAATTTCCAGCAAGAACAGAATTTCAGCATCCTGGCCTGTATGAGCTATTGATTTATTTTTGAAAGAAGACTCTTTTAGCAGCAGATCTTTAATAAATTATTAGAAACACAAAGCCTAAAGCACTTAAACACTTTACCTTGTATGGACATTTTTCCAGCCTGCAGATTTTTTTTAAAGAAATAGACATATTCTGTTCTAGTTGTAAGTAGAATGAAACTGCAGAATCCCAGCCTTTCCCTAGGTTCTCTGAACCTGATGCTTTGGATAGAAAATTTACATTGATAGCAATAACAACACAATGATGGTAATTATGCCAGGCAAGCTTCATGTAGGACTTGCTCTGCGCCAGGCTCTGTGCTATGTTCAGTGTACTTTTGCATGTCTAACTGGCTCACCACCCTGTAAGGTGGATACTACCACTATTTACATTTTGGCACTGAGGGAACTTAGAAGGGTTAGGTAATGTACGCAAAGTCACACACTGAATAAATGGCAAAGCTGCTTAATCCCAGAGGCTGAACGCTTAGCCATTTATTAATTAGGTTAACACCATGCTGCCATAATAGAAACCAAGCTTCATTTTCAAAGCAATTTCTCAATGTGTTGCCTTTTCCTCACAATAACCCCAGGAGGTTGCATCCACCCAGGTAAAATGCCAATCTCTCCACTTCATAAATTATGTAGCTATGGGTCAAATAATTTATGTAGCCACTAGGCACAGCGGCTCACAGCTGTAATCCCAGCACTTTGGGAGACTGAGGTGGGCTGATCAGTTGGGGCTAGGAGTTCGAGACCAGCCTGGGCAACAGAGTGATACCTTGCCTCTACAAAAATTGCAAAAAGTTAGCCAGGTATGGTGGTCCATGCCTGTAGTCCCGTATAATCGGGAGGCTGAAATGGGAGACTCACTGGAGCCTGGGAGATCAAGGCTGCAGTGAGCCAAGATCACACCACTGCACTCCAGCCTGGGAAACAGAGGGGGACCCCATCTCAAAAAAAAGAGTTTATAATAACATGCTCAAAGATCCATGGCCAGTAGTTGCTGAATCAGCAAGGGCAGGCTAGGTCATGCTTAGGTAACAAGGAGCCCCAATATCTGTGACTTAAAACAAGTAAGAGTTTATTTCTCCCTCGGACTATATATCCATTGTGGGCCCCCCAGGCCCTGCACCATGCCTCTGTCTTCATTCTGATCCTGAATATTGCCAGTCATCATGGCTGAGGAAATGAGGAGGTGGCAAACTATGTGCTGATTCTTAGACACAGCCACTCAGACACAGGCCATTTCACATACATGTCATTGGTCAATCCTAGCCACAGTGTCACACTTGAATTCAGCTTGGGAAGAAGAATCCTCCATGATCCTCCCCCAGAGAGTAGTACAGGCCACCACAAGGAGTAACAGCATCAAGACCTAAACTCAAAGATGCAACCTCCCTTGAAGTCAGTGAGTTTTCCCAAAATAGTGACTTTCTCTCCTTCATGCCTGCAGCCCCAGTGGATTTCCTGAATGAATGAATCGTTATCTAATGCATTCTCCAGAGCCCCAAGGCGCTTCATCTGAATTTATCAGAAATTCATTTCTACAGTTTTCCAGAAAGTTGCAGAGAGAGGATGAGGTCATCTAACTGTATGTATATTTACGACTCTGCAAATCCACTCCTGGGTATTTACCCAAGAGAAAAGAGTGCATCTGGCCACCAAAAGTAATGTACAAGAATGTTCACAGTAGCTTCATTCATCATTGCTCCAAACTGGAAGCAACCTATTATACCCAAAGGCATAATTCTAACATCCAAAAGGAAATAAAGCCCATGAGGTCCAGAGAGAGATATGCGCAGGTTGGCCCAAGGTCACACCTTTATGGGGCAGAGCTGAGGGAGAAGCTACATGTTCTCATGCTATGCCCATTGCTCTGCTCATCACCCCTCAAGTCACTGAGCCAGAGCTCCCTGCTTCTCTGCCTGCCCTACCCCTACTCTTTCTGCTCAGCTGAAATCTGTAGGTCCCCTAGGACACCAACCAGAGCTGCCCTTGATAGAGCCCAGCTGATACTACATAAATTCAATTCCCTCCTCCCTGGCCATGGACTCCAGCAGCCCAGTGCCCTGGCCAGGTACCTATTTAAAAAAAAATAAAAAAAAACAACTCTGATTCATCTACACCCTGGTAATTACCTAGCAAACAGAAACAGTTTGTAATTTCCACACTGACCCTATAAAAAGAGGAAAAAAACTCTGAGTCTTCATGGTTACAACTTAGATTTGGCATATTCAACATGATGGACTATGTAGGAAAAAATACGTATAATCTTTTTCTAGACTGCTGTCCCTGAGACAATAAACATATTTTATACATTTAAATCTACTTCAGTGATCTCTTTTGTGCTTACCGTATAAGCACGTTACTTGAAAATTAGTCTTTACGTTAATGTAAATGGATAGATATGAAAGCCGAGTGCTTTCTAGAATGAGAATGTGAGACAAATTTGAAAAGACGAAAGCTGCTTTCAGAATGGCAAAATGTCCCTGTGCTTCTCTCACGTAGTTGGTTGTCTTCAAAGGCCTTCAAATTTTAAAAATGCATGGTGTGGGCCCACTCTGAGATGTGCCTCTTGATTAGGTCTGGCAAGTGAAGTCACCATCTGTTCTGCTCCGAGAAAGAGAAGGAAGCACAGACCGTCTGGATCATCCAAAGGGGGTTCCCTGGCTCTGACTCTGTTTTTGTTTTTGTTTTAATATCCAACTTGGGCAATGGCAGGGCAAAGAAAAGGTAACACTGCTTCACTGGAAATAAGAGGCTCACCACACAGCCCAACATTGGCCAACAGGTACATTCTTCAACAACTGTTTGTTGAGGTACTACCATGTGCCTGAGCATCAGGCAGGTTTAGCAAAATCCACACCAATTAATGAAGTAGTATATGAGAAAATGTGATATTCCTGATGTGTTTATGAACAAGAGAACAGTTACCAAGTGGCCCCTAATATGGCTTTAAAATGGTTGACATAATGGCCGGGCACGGTGGCTCAAGCCTGTAATCCCAGCACTTTGGGAGGCCGAGAAGGGTGGATCACGGTGAAACCCCGTCTCTACTAAAAATACAAAAAATTAGCTGGGCACAGTGGTGTGTGCCTGTAATCCCAGCTACTCGGGAGGCTGAGGCAGGAGAATTGCCTGAACCCAGGAGGCGGAGGTTGCGGTGAGCCAAGATCGAGCCATTGCACTCCAGCCTGGGTAACAAGAGCGAAACTCCGTCTCAAAAAAAAAAAGGATGGAGAAGAAAAGGAGAAGGCAGGTGACATTTTCTTTTATTTCACAAGGTAAAGGGAATTCACTCCATTTTTTCCCCTTTTTAAAAAACCACAGAGTTTTTCTCGCAGTGGAGAAAGGAGCCTCTGCAAGTGTTTTAGGAGGAGAAGGATGTTTGCCACATTCTAATTTCCTCGCCTCCTTCTCCTAAAACACCTGCAGGCACTCCTTTCCATCTTGCTGCCATCTCAGGCTCACCTCTCCTGAACCCTTGACTCATCCACTACCAAGAGCTGAACAGGGCATGATATTGAGCAAACAAAGATAGACGCCCAAGAGACAAATGGCTGACAAGTAAAAGACACCACTGTGGATTAATAGACAGAAAACAAATGAATAGATAGATCTGTTTCTGTTTTTTCCTTCAGAAAGGAAACATTGGGAAAATCATTCATGGTATGAGAGCAGCCACAGCCTGAAAATGACCGTTTTGAACTGCCCAAGCCAGTGCGCTGCCTCCATCCAGGCCAGCCTCAGCAGCCTACACAGCAGGTGCCTGGAAAAATTACGCAGCTTAGTTTCAAACTATGAGTCACATGTCAGTCCCTAAAGTCTACATCATGAAAAGAAACAACTGAAAGTCATTCATCTGTCCACTGTGAGAAAAAAACTCTGTGATTTTTTTTTTTTTGTGATTTTTTAAAATGGGAAAAATTGGAGTGAATTCCCTTTACCTTGTGAAATAAAAGAAAATGTCACCTACCTTCTCTTTTTGTTCTCCATCTCTTTTTAAAGGGAAGAATTATGTCAACTATTTTAAAGCCATATTAGGGGCAACTTGGTGACTGTTCTCTTGTTCATAAACACATCAAGAATATCACATTTTCTCATATACTACTTCATTAATTTCTCATCACATCCCTTGTGAAACACATATTGATATTATCTCATTTTACAGATCATGAACTTGAAGTTTAAAGAGGCCAAAGTCACTTCCAAGACTGACCTCAGACCTCACGATGGAAACTCCAGACTCAAGAAGTTCTATGGATAAAGAATTAGACAAAGGAACAGAAATTCTAGAGAGGAACTGAATTCAAGAAAGTGTAGAATTTGTATGTCAGCCAAATTTATAATCAAATGTGAGAGTGAAGTGAAAATTCTTTTAGCCATTCAAGTGTGTCTGGGTTTATTACACAAAGACACACTTTGAAAATAAGTTTTAGGAGAAATAGTGCTTCAAAAAGAGAAAATAAATTTCTTCCTACTAGGCATGGAAGGAAAAGTAAGTAAATATGTTAACAAGGTTAATTTTCTAAATAAACATGACTTTTTAAAATGCATAAAATCCTACAACTAAAGATCAACACTAATATGATGGTGGGCAGGAGAGGGACAGAGCAGCAGGAGGTAAGAACACGTTGATATAGTCGCTTTGTTTGGTGGAAGATCTGGAAAGATATACGTAGTTTTAACAATCTAAGAGTGACCGCCAGGAACAAAAACCCCAAACTTCAAAACCTATAAAATAAAGTTTAGTGTATCCAGTGGGAAATAGGAAGAGAGAGAAAAATCTTTACAAAAGATGTGCAAAAATTTTTTTAAAAGAAAATGAGATAGAGTAATAAATACTAATGTAATAATTATAGTTAATATAAAAAGTCAAACATGATAGTCTCAGATTGTATTTTGAAAGACATCCAGCAAAATGTTTCCTTTAAGGGACGTATTTAAAACAAAAGCACATGGAGAGGTTATGCAGGAGAAAAATTTTGCACCCGACGTTTGTTTCAAATGGCAAGATAAATTGTATCTGTGCTACTGCAGTAGGGGAGAGAAACTTCCATACAGAGCTGAGTTCAACTCCAAAAGCAGCAGAGATAACTTGGTATTTACAACCAAGGAGCAGACAAGGGGGCAAGTGGGTGGAAAATTACTGAGAGGAACTTGGTTGGCTCTCAAGAGCAGGGAGCTTTTTGCTAAATTGGCTTAACAAGATTCTTGCCAAAGGTGGGGCAAGTACTTTAATATCAAGGTGGGGGATTAATAACTTGACAATATATCAAGGGTGGAAGGGTTCTCTCTAAACAATCTTAGCAGGATTCTTTGCTAGAACTGGGCTCAGCAGGCCAAAGGCAAGACCTAATTGAGAAGAAGATTATTAAGTGCCTGAACAAAGTTTAATCAAGGAGGGAGTTTTTGTCAATTGAAAATAAATGTATAAAAAAAGACCCCCCCCCAAAAAAAAAGCCAGGGTTACCATCTTAATGTCAGACTAAATCGAATTTAAGGTAAAAATTATCACAAGGACAGAGGTATAATATATACTGGTAGACAAAACACTAGATTAAGAAACTATAATAATCATGAACAAAATGCTCTAAATAATATCCAAATATCCAAAGCAACACTGATAAAACTACAGAGAGAAGTAGATAAATCAACAACTGTAGCTGGAGAGTGTAACCTTTCCTTTTCTAAAAAATTTAAAGAAGACTGAAAGAAAAGTTATGTTGTAGAAGAACTAAAAAAAAAGTTTGTGCATAGGCGTATTAACAACATATGGAACATTTGCAAAATTCTACAATGTATCATAAGCTTCATAGAGATTATGGCTCCCACCATAAAATGGTAACATTAGAAATCTACAACATATGCCTGAAAACTAAGAAATATTCGTCTTTGGAAGAAAGAAGAAATAACGATGAAAATGTAAAGATACTTAGTAGAGAATGAAAAAGAAAGCACTCCAAGTAAGTGTTTATGATGATAGATAAACACTAATTACCAAAATCCTACTGCAAACATCATGCTGAATGGGGGAATTTTATATGCATTCACTTCATGATCTTGAACAAAAAATAACGTGCACTTTACCACAGCTATATAGCATAGCACTGGGGGCCCTGGAGAAGGCAATTATGCGGCCCGGTGCAGTGACTCTCTCCTGTAACCCCAGCATTTTGGGAGGCCGAGGCAGGCATATCACCTGAGATCAGAAGTTTGAGAGCAGCCTGACCAACAGGGAGAAACCCCATCTCTACTAAAAACACAAAATTAGCTGGGCTTGGTGGTACATGACTATAATCCCAGCTGCTCGGGAAGCTGAAGCAGGAGAATCACTTGAACCTGGGAGGCGGAGGTTACAGTGAGCTGAGATTGTGCCATTGCACTCCAGCAAAGGCAACAAGAAAGCAACTCTGTCTCAAAAAATTGAAAAGGGCAATTATGCAAGAAAAAGAAATAAAGCAAAAAAAAAAAAAAAAAAAAACACCAAAAATGAAAAGGTATAATGATCACTATTGAAAAGTGATGTGACCACTTACACAGATCATTCATATAGACTTAATAATCCAAGGCAGACAGATAGGAGATGAACATAAATCAACAGCATTTCTTTTTATCAGCAATAACTAACAAGAAAATATAATATGAAATAAGGTAAAACACAATAGCGATACAATCTTTAAAAATCACGGGATTTTTCTAAAAGGAGTGAACAAGCCCTTTCCAGAGAAAATATAAAACTCTTGCAAAGAATACTTTTCAAAGACTTGAACATATAGAAAGATTTACCAAATTTATGTATGAGATGCCAACATGATAAAAAAGAAGCATTTTCTTATAATTAGAATGCATTGCTAAGGTACTTTGGTGAAAACTGACTTTTCTATAATGTCAAAAGTATTAAAGTCTATATATAAACATAGATATATATGTACACACATACACATAAACATGGGAAGAGTTTTAAAATAGCTCTCTGTGAAAAAGGAAGAAACAAAACGAAACCACAGTGCAATGCCATCCGTGTATGTAAAATACATAAAAATAAAACAATACAAATGAATATACATAAGTGGCCTTATTAAACATGTTGGACTGGATGCCTGTGAAAGGAGGCAAATGAGGATGGAGGTGAGAGGAAAAAATGACTAAAATAACACAAAATACAGGGCATTTTTTCAAGGACCAATTATGAAGGTTGGCTATTAACAAAATGTGGTCTGTAAAAAAGTAAGATGTGGGGGGAAAAAAATGACATTGGGGGGGAAAACTGAGGTAGAAATCAGAATGTATGACTGGGTGCAGTGGCTCATTCCTGTAATCCCAGCACTTTGAGAGGCCAAGGTGGGTGGATCATCTGAGGTCAGGAATTTGCGACCAGCCTGACCGACATGGCAAAACCTCATCTCTACTGAAAATACAAAAATTAGCCAGGCATGGTGGTGTGCACCTGTAATCCCAGCTATTTGGGAAGCTGAGGCAGGAAAAATCAGTTGAACCCAGGAGGTGGAGGTTGCAGTGAGCTGAGATCACACCATTGTACTCCTGCCTGGGTAACAAGAGTGAAACTCCAAGAAGGAGAAAGAAACAGAAACAAGAGAGGGAGGGAGGGAGGGAGGAAAGAGAAGGAGGGAGGGAAGAGAAAGAGAAAAGAAAGAGAAAGGAAGAAAGAGAAAAAGAAAGAAAGAGAGAGAAAGGAAGGAAGAAGGGAGGGAGGGAGGAAAGAGAAGGAGGGAGGAAAGGAAGGAGGGAGGAAAGAGAAAGGAAGAAAGAGAAAAAGAAAGAGAGAGAAAGGAAGGAAGAAGGAAGGGAGGGAGGGAGGAAGGAAGGAAGGAAAGAAGGAGGGAGGGAGTGAGATAGGAAGGAAGGGAGGGAGGGAGATGTACATACATACTCTAGGACTTAGTATTAGAAGCTACTAAATCATGAGAACAATAATAAAGAAAACCTGTAATACTTGATGGGTCATAAAAATAAGTGCTTTCAGATTAATTATTTTCAAAAAAAAGAAGTCCCTAAGAAATTTACACTATTCAAACTACATATTCATGTTCAAAATAAGGAACATTCTTTTGTCTTCCAAGTTCTCTGGATTGGAGAGGGTAAGCACATATTCTACCGACAGCCCCCTTCCTGGGTTCTTTTTTTGGCCTTGGTAGAAGGCAGGTTGCATTGTAGATCTCCAATTATACCACTTGGTATATTTTCCTATAGTTATTCATTTTAAAATAAGGTGACTATAGGAAAATTTATTTATAAAAGAAAAATATATGAAAAAATAATATATAATCAATACATGTTTGGCTTTTAGTACCAAATTTCTTAGTAATACATATTTGGATATTTTATGAGTACAAGATAGTTTCATTATAATTCTTATTTTGTTTATTATGGCATTGTACTTTAAATTAAACCCAAATAAAGTGAATCAAAGCTGGCCTATTGCAATTACATGGTTCAGTTCTTTCTTCAAAAGGACCAGAACACCACGCTTTAAAAAAATATAGTCAGCATCTGAAAAACCACAAATCCCAAGTGCTGCTTCCTAGTAATGAATATAGAAAAATATTCAATTAATTATGATTAGACTCAATCAAAATTATATAAAACTACTTATCATTGCAGCAAGGAAAATAATTGTGTATGCTGCCACAACTAAAAAAGAAAAACATAAAATCGAATGAATTGAAAATTGTCACTATCTTTCTAAGGCATCACATAGCACTTGACAGATGTTATCATACAAGCCACAGGAAGCTTTGCTGTGGTGAAGTATTTTTAAATGTTGGATTATGTATTAGAATGGGGTGACTTCCAGAAAACAAACCCACGGCCACTGACTCAATAAGCAGGAGCAGCTTTCAGCACTTTGGACAGTGACCTTTACCTGCTGTTTTCACATGCTGGTGAGCAAGCTGGTTGGAATGTTCTTATTCTGCTGTCACACACAAAAAAATATACCGATTAAATGTGAGACTCTGAAATTCTTCGCTTACTGAGAAACATTTAAGATCATTATAGAATTCATTTTATTCATGCAATAAATCTACTTAGTAATGAAAAAGAAGAACCCACTTGCAAATATGGAGAAATATTTCCTTAGGCAGTCACACCAGATAAATTATTCACCTCCAACAATGTGTCACAAAATGTAATGCCAATAAACTTTTTTTCAATGCAGCGTTCACACATCCAGGAATGAGCACCCATGAAGTGTTCATGCCTCTCCTGGTTTTTCTTAAAAGTGTGCCTTGTGCATGACTCAGGATTTCTCCTGCATTGATAATAAGAATGGAGCCTGTTCAAGAGAAACAGACTCTGAAAATAAATTTCTTTTTTGCATTGGCTTGATACGTGCTTCTAAATTAATTGCTTAAGGAAAATGTAAGCATTCTCTTATTTGCTTAATTTATTAATTTATTTTATTTGTATGCCATTTAGGGGTACAAGTGCAGTTTTGATACACAGATATATTGCACCGTGGTAGTCTGAGCTTTCAGTGTGACCATCACTCAAATAGTGTCCATTGTATTCATTACATAATTTCTCATCCCTCGAATTCCCCATCCTCCCAGCCTTCTGAGCCACCACTGTCTCTTACGCTATGCTCTGTCCGTGAGTACAGATTGTTTAGCTTCCATTTATAAGTGCATTCTTAAAAGTTCATTAAGTGAGTACAGATTGTTTAGCTTCCATTTGTGAGTGTATTTTTAAAAGTTCATTAAGTATCTAGGATCTTTTCACATTTCCAAAACTTGCTCAGTAACTCTTGTTCATGTAACCCTACAACCTGTTGATAACTACCTTATTGGTAGATATAATGACCTCCTCTTAAAAATTAGAAAACCAAGCCTCAGAGAGGTCAAGCGACTTGCTAAAGGACACACAGCTAGTAAATTGTGGACTAGGCTTCAAAACCAGCTTTGTCCCACTCAATATATAATGCTCTATTTATCATGATGCCAATTCACTATAATATGTTTTACATATGATTTTTGCTCAGAATGACCTCCTCTTAAAAATTAGAAAACCAAGCCTCAGAGAGGTCAAGCGACTTGCTAAAGGACACACAGCTAGTAAATTGTGGACTAGGCTTCAAAACCAGCTTTGTCCCACTCAATATATAATGCTCTATTTATCATGATGCCAATTCACTATAATATGTTTTACATATGATTTTTGCTCAGGGGTTTATCTCATGTATAGCAAAATATCAATTTAAACTGTATAGTTCATTTTATTAACATAAAATAAAACATGTTTATGACATTGAACTGCCAGATATATCTCCAGAAGCCCTGAAGTGACTAGCTTTGGGTGGAAAATAAATCCACCTCAGCCTTCTTTCATTCTGTATCTCACTGATATATGTCCAGATGGGCCAGGCCTTTTTTTTTGTTAGGAGAAAGCAAGTAGGTGATTCCTTGCCAAAATTCACACCCCTACTCAGAGAAGAATAATACTATCATGTAATAGTCCATAAAGAATCCTCCTGTCTGTGGTGATGAAGGCAGAAGAGAGAAAGAGCAGGGGTCTGGGAGGCAGCCTGGGATAGACGGGAGCCCATCTTAGAAGAGTATCTGGTCACACCTCACTGCAATGTCAGGACACAAGGTTGATAAAACCAGTGCTAGCCTCAAGGATTGGTGTAGTGATACAGAGCTTGGGACCTGGAGTTAGTCCACAACAACATGCCCTTGTGCAAGTTACTGAACACTCCTGTGCTTAAGTTCCTTGATTTGGACAAAGGAGATCACACAATATACCTTGTAAGGTACTACAAGAGTTCAAAGAGTTTATAAGGCGGTAGTTGAACAAGTCCCAGCCATTATCATCACCCTAATCACCATCATATCACTTTTCCACTCCCAGTAATGTGACTTTTAAAAATGTTCAGTACTATTTTCTCCAGGAAACCTCCAAAGGACACTGACATACGGGTGTGAGAGGCCAGAAACAATCTCCCTTCCATTCCTCCCTATGTGCTTTCCTGAAGAAAATATACCATCTTCTAATATAGCTATGAGCTCTGGACAACAAGACTAGGACCCTTATCAATGTGATGGAGGCAGTGGAATGCCTTACAAATTAACTAAATAACAGTGCCCACTGATTATTTAAATGGAAGGAAGGAAAATGTCATCCATATCATATCAAAATAACTACATGCAAAAATCAAAATAGATAGAAAAAGAAACACAAAAATGTGCTGCACGTCTTTGTGAATTAAAAATCAAAATAAATTTGATTTTGAAGAGGTTCATTTTTCCCTTAAACATCCTTTAATTGAATTAGTCAAGTGTGGTGGCATGTGCCTGTAGTTCCAGCTACTTGGGAGGCTGAAGTGGGGGTATCCATTGAGCCCAGGAGGTCGAGGCTGCAGTGAGCTGTGATTGTACCACTGCACTCCAACCTGAGCAACAGAACAAGACTTTGTGTGAAATAAAGAAAAAATCCTTTCACTGATATTCAACCGACTAGACAGAACATCCGTTTCAGAAGAAAGTTTCAGTGAAAGAATGAAGTCATTTTCAATAGCGTGCCTCTTTAAAAATGAAAGAAACTTTTATGACTATCTCACTTAGAGCAGATTCATAATAATTTCATTGTACTATCATTAATAGACTAGGTGTTCATGTGTATCTGCCTGTGTATATTTATGCAAAATAATCTGAGAAATCTCAAGATAACCATGATGACATCTTGACTTACAGTTTGTAAACCAGCATTGGAAAAGACAAAGGTCAATTTCATCTGATGGCTTGAATTCTGAATAAAGTGGTGAAGGTCAGTTGGATGCCAATGATAAAATGAAACATATGGCTTTGAAGGAACAGAGAAGTCATGAGTAGGCATTTTTCAAGGAGGAAGCAGCTGACAAGGAATGGAAAAAAACAAGCTAAAGAAGAAAGAAACTGGGGAATAAAAAGGTACCATGGTGAAGAATCGAAAGGCAGCAGAGGCTCCAATGGCAGGGCCTTGGGGAAGATTCTTTTAAAAATGGGATATTTTAGACAGCAGTAACCAAAGTCCAATTTTTCCCCTATGAAGTAACTGACAATTATTCATCAAATCTCACAAAATCTGACATCCAGTTTATGATGCCCAGGTAAGGTAAGGTATTGTTAAATAACATGAATTGAGAAGTTACTATATGCCTAAAGAGGTCAAAATTCAAAATCTGGTAGATAGAGGTCAGAATTCAAACTCTCATCTGCCTGACTCCAGAGCCCATTAACTTCCACTCAGTGAATTACCTTTCTTACTGAGAATGGCCACTTTGGCAAGTTGCTTTTATGCTGCAAGAGTTTTCAGGGACTCTATTTAATGGGACTTTGTGCCAGGTTCTGTGCTAAGTACTGGGGCTACAGAGATGAATCAGAAATGTATTCTTCAAGTCTCTCATGCATCGAGATCACAATATTGTGACTGTTAAGTGTTCTAGGCACTTCATAGAAGATGAAGATGGTTACAGTGTTTTCTTAACAATAATAGCAATTAAGTAACTCCTGACGATATTGCAGTTAATTTTTTATCCCCAGGCAATTATTTGGGGTATCAAGAAAGCTGTGAAAATAAGACACGCAGAAATGATGAGCAGATGATAATGACAACATTTTTAAAGGCCAGGAGGAAAATTCAATTTATGGTCCATCCTGTCCTTGGCAAATAGTCAGTTTCCTCCCTCTCTGTTTTGCTGCTAATCACAAGTGAATGTGAATCTGGCTTGTTTACTTCTTTGATCTGTTTGCTCACTGACATTCACACAGCTTTGAAACTAGGGTTTTTATTTCCTTTGTCATCTTGACGAATGCCTGGACAAATACATAGCAAAATGACTGTGAAGCCCAATAAAACCAATTCAACAGGGGAACTTAGGATATGGGGAAGGCAAGATGACATCTTATAAACAAGGAGATAACCTATGATGCCATATACTGTGTTGTGTGAAGTTTTGGAGAAATAGGCCTCAAAGTTTTGACTCATAAAAAGTTGTGCTGCTGGCCAGGCATGGTGGCTCACACCTGTAATCCTAGCACTTTGGGAGGCTGAGGCAGGTAGATCACCTGAGGTCAGAAGTTTGAGACCAGCCTGGTCAACATGGAGAAACCCCATCTCTACTAAAAAATAAAATACAAGAAAAAAAAACTAGCTGGGCGTGGTGGTGCACACCTGTAATCCCAGCTACTCGGGAGGCTGAGGAAGGAAGATTGCTTGAACCAGGAGGTGGAGGTTGCAGTGAGCTCATATTGTGCCACTGCACTCCAGCATGCACGACAAGAGTGAGACTCCATCTCAAAAATAAATAAATAAATAGATAGATAAATGTTTTTTTGAAAAGTGTGCAGCTTAAGCTGAATATTAAAACTAGATATAAAGGCAAATGAAGTGAAGAACCAAAGCGGTTACCTAGACAGTTTCTATATGAACTATTTCTTTAGGAAATGTCTATATAATTAAGAAAAAAATATTTTCTGGTCAATTGGTCAATGATTTTGATTCTCTGCCTGATATTTCAGCAGTATACAATAGAAAGTCAAAGAGAAGCATCTGGATAATCCAAGTGAAGACCAACTTTCCCCATATTTATCTGGATAATTTAATCCTAAATTGTATGTAATCTAGATTCCATGGTAATTACAGCTATTTTTCATGTTTCATCCTTCAGCTCAACTCAAAAGCTGCCTCCTCAGAGAAATCTTTCTAGACCCCAGACTAAGCAAAGTGCCCATGTTAATCACTCCAGATGATGCCTTCTCCCTTGCTTGCATAGGACTATATGTTTGTAATGTCTGTCTCTTCCTTAGAGTAAGCACTGCAGAGGACAGGATCTGGAATGAGTCTCTCTAGCCCTGGCTCGGTGCCTGGCACATAGCAGGTACTCAGAACAGGCTGTGAACATGAAGATTGAATGCAAATCTTAGAAGCCATGGAAATACAGATGAATGACAGCTCTCTAGCACTTCCCAGACTGGGCAGTTGTATGTACATCTACATGCATTTGTGTTTGGTTTATGATTAATTAATATCCAGCAGAATTATGGATTTCTTTCCTAACATGAATGGCATATTTTAAATGGTAGGAAAAAGAAAAATTTGATGAGGTTCTTACAATGAAACACTTGAACAGGTGCTCCCGACTTCTGCCCTAAGAACAGACTCTGAATAGTTTCTTCCAGCTATGACTTCCTGCTGACCCATCTCAGATGCCCTTGTAGTAAGTGGCACGTGTGTGAGAGATGGCTGTGTGGGCCTGAGACAGTATGGGGCTCAGAACAACCACGGCTGACTAGTCTTCAAAAGAATCAAGTTTAGGAAGTTGGCCTGAGTAGTATCATCAGAACTATCACCATCATTGGAACCCTATTCAGGTCCATAATCTTTCAGAGACTGAAAACAAAAACATCTAGATTTTGAGCTTTTTAAGCTACCTTTTCTTCAGTTATTCATGCATGCATGCATTCAACAAATATTAATTGAGCACTTGTTATGTGCCAGCCACAAAGTGAGGCTCTAAATTTAGTGCAGGGCCTGAAGCAAAGCAGGTGCTCAATCAAAACGATGTTTAGATGGACGGTCACATGTCTGGCCATGAGAGGTTTCTGAAAGGAGAGAGCTTCTTGCTTGAACTGAGCCTTGATTTAAATTAATCATGGGAAAAGAATTTCTCTTCTGTTTCATATAAGCCTTGCCTCCCCTACCTGCATTGATTTTGAAGTGCTGGTATGTTTTTTTAATTTGAATGCACTTTTTATCAGAAGGCCAGTGATAATATGGTTCTATATAATCTTATACCTAGAAATGTGTATTTTAAAACAAAAGAAGTACAAAATTTATCCTTATCCTTTAGACTTATGCTCTTAAAAATTCCTATCATGTACATACATATATAAATATATGTCTGTCTATCTTTTATCTATCTAATCTAACCTTGACATATATTGCACAAAGACATACAATTCAGTTTGAACTAAAATCTTTCTGGTTTGAAGAGATCAGATGTTGCAAATTTCCTCATATTACTTTGCAAATAGCCCAATACAGATTCAACCATGACTCCTACATGAAAGAAGTGACATGTGACAATCTCCTTAGTCAAAAAATTGACAACCTCATGATGGTTGTCAAACTGATTATTCCATTGGGTTTATTTAATTGGTTAACTGAGTGAGTCATTATTTACAGATAACAAGCTGAAAACAAAAACGTCTCACAAAAAAAAAAGGGATAGTAAGAAATAGTGTTCTTATATGACTCACTCAATTAACCAATTAGATAAACAATGGCCCAACAGAATAATCCATTTGACAACCACCATGAGGCTGTCAATTTTCTGAGTAAGGAGATTGTAACATGTCACTTCTTTCATGTGGGAGTCATGGTTGAATCTGTACTGGGATATTTGCAAAGTAATATAAGAAAATTCACAGCATCTAGTCTCTTCAAACCAGAAATATATTAGTCAAACTGAATTGTATGTCTCTGTGCAATATATATATATCAAGATTAGATTAGATAGACACATATTTACATAAGCATTTTTAAGAGCATAAGTCTAAATGACAAGGAGAAATTTTGCACTGTCTTCTTTCGTTTTAAAATACACATTTCTAGGTGTAAGACTGTATATAACCAAATTATTTCACTGGGAAATAAGAAAGTCTTCTCTTTCATTTACTTTCCCTTAAAACACCCAATGATCAGCTTGTGACAAATCAACGCAATGGAATTTTGACTTTTTTTTATTAGCGGGGAAAAGGTGACCTAGGGAGGCAGATCACCTGACATTTGCTCTGACAAATACTTTATTGGAAAGTTACTCTTTTCCAGACTGCTTCATTTATATCAGAACAGGACACTATTTGTGTGTCTGAGATGTGCTCCCATATAGCAACATAGCTGCAGGCCTGACAGAAAGAACTGCACCCATCCATGCTCTTGGAGAACGTCATGGCAATACATCTGCCCTTGGCATCTCTTCTGTGACCCTCAGAATAGAAATCTCCCCCACCACAGATCAAGACAGCTTGGTCTGAGCTCACCTTCTCTATGCTCAGTGTCCATCCCTCCAACTGAATCCCACCGAGAGGCCACCAGGCTCAGAAGGTTCGATTCTGGGAAAATGGCCCATCGAGGAGTGGCCTGAACCATCTTTTAATAGCTACATAGAAATGTCACAAATTTGTAGGCTATTTTTAAAAAAGCTTTTCTTCAACTATCACTACACTAGATTCCAATTGTCCCAGAAGTAAAATTTCTTCCATGGGCTCTTCTCTTCTCCAAAGTGTAAACTGCCTGAGCTAGCTAGGAGCTTCCTGCATACTGGATCCCGCCTAATGAAATATTATTTAATCACAAAGGTAATGGCAGGTAGGATGAGACAGGGCAGGAATTTAGAGAAGTAAAATCTTTGCTTTAAATTAAGTTTATTTCCCTCTAAACAAAGGATAACACGGGATTCAACATTCAATTTCCAACCAGGAATGGAACTAAAATGAGTGGAGTACCTACTGAGCACTCTCAGACAGTTTACATAACTATCTCACGTAGAGCCAGCACACTGGTAGTGGCAAAGTCTAATTACCAACCCCAATGAAGTAGCAAGAACTTAAGTAATTTTGTTGAAAGCCACAAAATGAGTCAAGCTGAGCATCCAAGTCAGGTTTCTCTGTTTGTCAAGTCAAATTTCCTAACCAGAGAACCTTCTATTTTTCAAGCTCTAGTGCAGGTCATCAGTCACTTGCTCGTTTCCAAATTGGAGGTAAAAGGCTCTATCTGTACAGTGATCCACTGGCTCTTCAGAAACCTGCTCAGTATGCAACTTTTCAGACAAGTGATCAGAAGACTCATGCAACCAGTTGCAAAATAAATGCAGAAAATGACAAACAAGTATATTTCTCACATAGACACCGGCTGGCTGGATTTGAGGGCTGCTGCTGTGGTGCTCAACACACTTTGAATCCCCAAGTCCCAAGGATGAAATGGAAAGCCCCAGACAGAGAAGACAACGGCATCAAAGAACTGGAAAGATAATCAGAGGAAGAGACTTGCACATGAGAGGCATGGCTAGATCTGACAGCACCCAAGGGAATGAGCCTTTGGCCCAAAATTTCTCCAGCTGGTTTACAAGATGATATTAATTCTGATGTTGAAATATTCACCTATTCATTCCTGCATTTCTTCTGTGGGGCTTCCTATTGAAGAACTTCCAGTCACTTGGAACAGACTGGGAACATTCCCAGGTTGGAACTGGGTGACCACTTAGGAAAGTCATGAGGTGTGGACACAGGATGGGTAAGTTTGATTGGAGGCAAAGAGGCGGGCTGGGGGGACTGAACACACGGCAGGCCAGTGGCCCTGGGCGGGAGGCCAGTCTACTGGGGGAAGTTGTATCATGATACAATCTAAGGGAGAGCCTTTGCAGAGAACAGCCAAGAAAACAGAGCTTCTGGTTTGGCTTTAACTAGAAACTGAGAGCATTAAATGTCTGGGTAGGATCAGACCGTGCCTAAGGCTCTCCAGTAGCTTCCAATGCAGTGAGAATCAAATGCCAGCTCCTTGAAACAGCTTGTACCATGCACTGGTGGCCAAATCTCTGAAATCCCACAACCCCTTCTCCTGCACTCTCTTTGCCTTCCTCTGCTCCACCTTTATCGGCTTCTTTGTGTTCAAACGCAAGGCACTCGTGCCTCCTTTGGGCATTTCACCACATTCTCTCTCCCTGGAATCCTCTTCCAATGGCCTCTACATGCCGGGCTCCTTCTCAGCATTTGGACTTTTGTGTAAATGTCTCCTCTTCATAGAGGCCCGCTCCTCATCACACCAACCAAAAATGCCTCCTCGCCTCCAAAATAATTTATCCATAGCACAGTCTCCTCTTTGCAGCTTTCAAAACAGTTATCACAGTGTGGTAGCTTCTTGATATTAATTTATCCACCTGTGTATTGTCTGGACTTTTCCACCAGAAAAAAAATGCCCCTGAAAGCCAGGCTCTTACTCATCTTAGTGTACTTGGCAGGCAAGAACAATCATAGCAATACTTACATAACCTTCATTATGAGCCAGATACTGTTTTTAGTACTTTACGTATATTAATTCACTGAATCCTTTGGGGAGGAATTATTGCTCTCACCATCTTCCAGATATAAAGCCACAGTGCAGAGAGGTTCAGTAACTTTCCCAAAGTCACACATCCAGGAGGACAAGAGCTGGGAACATAAAGAAGCTGACTCCCAAGTGGAAACTCTAACTGCTCTGCTCTCCTGCTTCTATGTGTTTGAGGGAGGATGGGAGATTTCCTGGCAGGAGGCACAAAGGCTATGGGGGGTCTCATATCAGCCTGCCTGTACCCAGTTCTCCTCACCTGTGCTTCCCTCTGTGCCCTCTGTTCTGAGGATCCCACGTACCAGAAGAAGAACAAGACATGGTGGGACCACACTGCTGCATCAGGAGAGGGAATGGGTTTGCTCAGTGCGATCCTCAGAGGCTGAGCTGTGTCTTCCACATCTTTGTGGGATGCCTAGCACAGTGCCTGACATATAAGAGACTTTGAAAGGAAGAGAGGGAAGTTTCCACACTGGGAAGGGTGAGGAGGGCTTTCCTGGCAGAAAGAAAAGCACAGGCGAATGTTTGAGCTTATGAGCAGGGATGGTGCAGGCAGGAAAAGCTGTGGGCTACAGAGCAGGGGACTGCAGAGTGGAAGAAGAGGCTGGAGAGAGAGGCTGGAGGGTAACAAGAGTTCTGAATGCCCAGCGAGGGAATTCAGGCTATTCCCCACTACTGATTGTTTTCATTTTATTGAGGTGTACACCTCAATAAAATGAAAACAATCAAGTGTACAGTTGATGTCTTTTGACAAAATGTACACATTCACTTAACCCACACCACAATTATGATCATCAACATTTCTATCACCCTAAAAAGTCTGCTTATCACTAAAGGTTTTATCGAACAGAGTGATACGGATTGGTGTTTCAGAACGATGATTCTGCAGATGGTGCGAAGAGGGGGTGGGTAAAGGAGGGGTGGGAGCTGATGTCTTCAGTCATGGAGCAAGACAGATCCACCAGCAGCCACCCACTTTAAAACACTCCATGGAACATTGCTAATTCGCAGACTTTGTCAAAATGCCAAAAGGAAAATAGCACAAAACAGCAAAACTGGTCTGCGTGGGCTAGGCGTAGGGGATTTTGTGAGTGCAAGAGATTGCTGCCGATCAATAAAACCACAGTAATCCATACTAATCATGAGGAGAGATGATGGCCATTTTTGCTGGATCTGTGGGTTTTATGACTCTAGGCACTGTCTCTGAGACCCATTCCAACCAACCTCTCTGAGAAAATTAGCTGCCAACATGACACACGATCCAGACCAACAGACCAGGAGAACATAAAGTGTTTGACATCCACTGCAGTCTATTGCACTGAGTGCGGCTGTCACCAGAGCCACTGCAGCAGCAGAGAGGCAGCCTGACCCAGCCAGTCAAGACACATGTGCCACCAACTCACAATACCAAATACCCAAACTCTTTGTGCTCAGAAATAGTTCATCAGTCTTGGGAAGTACTTACTGTATGTTTTACATAAATCAACTGATTCAACAATCTTAACAACCCTATCAGGTAAGCAGTATTCATAGCTCCATTTTAGAGATGATGAAGCAGAGGCACAGAGAGGGCTGGCCACTTGCCTAAGATCACACAGCAGAGCATGTTTCAGAGCCCGGTTTCAAAAACCCTGACAGCATGACACCGTGCTTTCCTGCCTTTTCCACAGCATAATAGTTAAGAGCACAGGTTTCAGAGCCACACTGATTGAGATCCACATTCTGGTTCTGTCACTAACCAGCTGTGTGACATCAGACTTCATCTCTCTGAGCCGTAGTTTCCTCATCTGCAGAATGGACAGAGCTGCTGTGAAGACTTAAATGTGTAAAGGCACCTGGCACAGAGTGAGTCCACTATGAAGATGGGATGTAATAATATTTATTTGGGAGCTCACAAACCCTGTTTATTCCAAGATATTTAAACCTCACAGCCACCTAAAAAAAAAAAAAACCTAAATACAAATTGACTTTTGTTGATTTAATTCAAAGCTTATTATTCCATTAGATCAGGAAAAATTTCCCTAGAAGCATTTGTCCATTTGAAAAATATTAAGTACTTGCCTGATGCCAAGCACTGTTCTAGTTTCTGAAGTTACAATGGTGAACCTAAAAGGAAAATCACTGACCTCAGGGCGGGGATAGTCAGATATTTTTAAAGTATTTTTAAACCAAGTTTGTATAATATTCTTTTTAATTTTAAAAATCTAACAAATCAGGCCAGGCACAGTGGCTCATGCCTGTAATCCCAGCATTTTGGGAGGCTGAGGTGAGCGGATCACCTGAGGTTAGGAGTTCAAGACCTGCCTGACCAACACAGTGAAACCCCATCTCTCCTAAAAATACAAAAATTATATAGGTATGGTGGCGCACACCTATAGTTGCAACTATTCAGGAGGCTGAGGCAGGGGAATTGCTTGAACCTGGGAGACAGAGGTTGCAGTGAGCCAAGATCACATCACTGCACTCCATCTCCAAAGGAAAAAAAGAAAAAAAAATCCAACAAATCAGCTACATCTCTCTAATAAGGCTGCGGAGGTAATCTAAAAAATTTAATGTGTCTTTGTCTTTTGACTGGAATTATGCCAACCCATGGACTGACACTGCAGTCTCATAAGAAATCTACTTAATTAAAAAATTTTGGTGGTCAAAGTCTTTGAAAATACAGACCTACAAAGACAAACTAAATAACAGTAATTTTAAAAAATGTTTTAAACCTTTGATGATTAAAAACAAGCAAAAAATAAAAACCCTGGGCTAAAATAAATCATTGGATGATGTCTGAGGCCCCTTCAACAATCAGAAAGCAATGGTTCTCTTTGGTCAATTTTAAACATTTCTATTGCAGACTTATTTGCTCTACCGATTTTCCCAGTGAACACGACAGGCACGTGAAGCAAGAAAAAAATTCCAGGCTGGTAAATGAATGTCTGACTGATTCTTTCTCATATCTCAGCTCAACTGGGACTTCTTTCAAGAATCCCCCATAACCATCCTAGCTAAAGCAGCCCCACACCCTTCTGCCTCTACCCATCACCCTACTTCATTTCTCTGTTGCTTAACACCACCTGAAATCATTTCGTTCATTGATCAGTTACTTGTTTTTTGTCTGACTCACATATTAGAATGTAAGCTCCATTGGCGAGGGTCTCGTCTGCTTTTTCCCACAGCATCCCTAGCAGCCAGAATGCTGCCTGGTGCACATACTTGTTGAGGGAGTACATGAATAGCAAAAAATGGTGTATTCCTGTGAAAGGGTCTCCTAGCTCAGATGCAGTTAGGAAGAAGAAGCAGGTACATATTACTAAGTTCTCCTTAAGTAGCCTATAAAACAGGGTAGGGGTGGGGGCTGTCTTTTATTCATTCATTCACTGGACAGATGTTTATTGAGCGTCTACTGCAGACCAAGTACTGGATCTGGTGCTGGCTACATGGAGCAGAGTGAAATAGACCTAGTGGGTTCTTAAAGAAGACATTATTGCATAAGCCCAGGACTGGAAGTTCTGCAAAGCATACACTGATGAGGCTACTTCAGAGATATAAAATGTATCTAAAACTACTATGGTCCCTGGAGCATAGTAAGCACCCAATAACTGATGATGATAATGATAATGATGAGGAGGAGGAGGAGGAATACAATGAGATGATAGTGATTACTACTACTTCATATGCAGAAAAATAAAGTAACTTCTTCATCATCAAGTGTAACCTCAGACACCACATGAGTAATAAATATCTAAAAGGGTCATTAAAAAAATATAAATCATCTTCCCCTGGACTAACTAGGGGAATTCACTATAGGTTCTCTCTGCAGAGAAGAAGAATCACCACGGGCAAGACTGATGATGTGTTTCACCAAAAGCTGCATCCTTGCCATCATTTATATTATTAATAAGGTACCTGGGGCTTCTGGTTCTGAAAGAGACAGAATGATTACACTCTATTCTTTCTCCCCCACTGATTATAACTAAAATCTCTGGACAACTTAGATAAAGCAATCGTATGAGAGGATTCTAAACAGTAAATGCTAGCAGGCATGCTGGAGTGGAAAATTAACACTCAAAGAACAACCAAGACAGCAGTGAGTTTCCTGGTTTAATTTTTTTTTCAAATCTCCCAGCTTAGACTCTAGGGTGGCTCAAATCCCAGAACTGCACAGAAGGCACAAATGGAAAAATCCCCAAGAGAAACTTCATTTTTCTAGCCAGAAGACTGGGAAGGGGGACCCCTGTAGAACACAGAACATGGGAGGTATCCCCTTTTCCCCACTTTTTCCTCTGCTGGCCCTGTCCAAAGGCAAGTCCCAGGTAAGAACCAGCACTCCCACAGCAGCTGCAGAAATATTGGCCATAAAGGCACCCACAGTTCTAAGAAAATCCCACTCGTTGACCAGAAAAATTGGCCTCTTTGGTCTGAAGAGCATGGGAGAAACTTCCTTATTTCTCTTCCCCACCCCCAACCTCCACTCCTATCTCACCATTTTTCCCCCTTCACAAAAAGTGTGGAACTGTGCAGGGAGGCTAAACTTCAGATTTCTACTAGAAAACCAAGAAAAAGGGACTCCGGGAGCCAGAGACTATGAAGGCAATCACAAATTGAAAGGGATGGCAAAAACTATCTTCTAAATCTAAGTATGAAATCCTCGTTCATGCCTAAGCTGTGCATATACAGAATCAACTCAAAGCAGTATAGCAAAACCTCTGAGAACTGAACTATAGCAGAGACCATCCCTCAGATTCTAGACTGACCCCAAGTGGCACATCTGGAGAAGAAACCAAATAGTACCACAAAGGCTGGGAAAACTAAATTGGCATCGGATCCAGAGCCTACAGGAGGTAGGGCAGCCCTTGCCATCTGAACCTTACTGAGTTGATTACCCACTTGCCAAAAAAAAATAATAATAATAAATCGACATTCTTCATAGGATAACAGAACTAAATTCTTGTAATATAATATTTAAAATCTACAGAATGCAGTTTGTGATAAGATCAGTAATAACCCCTGCAAAGATGTCTAATTCTTAATCCCCAGAACCCGTGAATATGTTTCCCTTCATGGTAAAAGAGATTTTGCAAATGTGATGAAGTTAAGGCTCTTGAGATGGGAAGATTTCCTGGATTGCCTAAGTGGGCTCAAGGTAATCACAGGGCCCTTGTATAAGAGCAGCAGGAGGATCAGAATCAGACAAAAGGGAAATGTGAGGACAATACCAGAGGTTGAAGCGATGGGTTTTGCAGATGGAGAAAGGGGCCACAAGAAAAGGAATGCAGGCACCTCTAAAGATGGAAAAGGCAAGAAGTGTATTCTCCCTTAAAGCCTCCAAAAGACGTGCAGCTCTGCCAACATCTCAATTTTAGATTTCTGATCACCAAAACTATAAGAGTAAGTTTGTTTTAAAGCAAGAGTTTGCAGTACTTTGTCAGTCTTTTTTCCTAAGTTTGTTTAACTTTACTTTTGGAAGAACTGGTACCTTGACTTGGGCTATAAGCAGAAGAAAATGAGAGCTGATGCAGATCTATGAAGCTAGATCACTTTCCTCCCTCAAGTCTGTCTCCTACGGCGATGGCAGAGACCTTAAGGGCTCAAATATAGTCATTCCTCAGAATCTATTGAAGACTGGTTCTAGGTCCTCCTTCGTGGATACCAAAATCCACAGATGCTCAAGATTCCTACATTAAATCGTGTAATATTTGTATATAACATATGCACAGCCTGCCATATACTTTAAATCATCTGCATTACTTGTAATACCTAATACAATGTAAATGCTACATAAATCATTGTTATACTGTATTGTTTAGGGTGTAATGACAAGAAAAAAGCCTGTACACCCAGGCTGGAGTGCAATGATGCAATCTCAGTTCACTGCAACCTCCACTTCTTGGGTTCAAGTGATTCTCCAGCCTCAGCCTCCCAAGTAGCTGGGATTACAGGTGCATGCCACCATGTCTGATATATTTTCAGTAGAGATGGGGTTTCACCATGTTGGCCAGGCTGGTCTCAAACTCCTGACCTCAGGTAATCCACCCACCTCTCCCTCCCAAAGTGCTAGGATTACAGGTGTGAGCCACTGCATCTGGCCTAAAATAATATTTTTGATCCATGGCTAGAATCCACAGATGCAGAAGCCAAAGACATGAGGGGCTGACTGTACTAAAAAACACAAACACATAAACACCCATAATTTTGTAATTTTTTTTGAGACGGAGTTTCGCTCTTGTTACCCAGGCTAGAGTGCAATGGCACGATCTCGGCTCACCACAACCTCCGCCTCCTGGGTTCAGGCAATTCTCCTGC